>NW_022900934.1:26617431-26642458 GCF_012274545.1 Fukomys damarensis
GGCGCCTTGGGAGCACCCGGCCTGCGTCCCTGGGGGCGTCCAGACCAGCAGCCTACCCGGAGCACTGCGATCCGCGCCCACCCTCAGGCTCCTGCCTCAGATCCTCAGCCAGTCCCAGGGGTCCGCGTGCTGGGGATCCCAGCAAGGGGGTCTCGCAGCTTCCACACCTTTGCCCCTCGCAGCTCCACTTGCGGCGTCCACATCAGAATCCAGCTGAGGCCGAGCACCTACGCCAGGAAGCCTCCCCGGATGGCCGGCGGGTGCAGGCCTGGGGTGGGCTGGTGGGCTCCCTCCCTCTGGGGTTCAGATCATAGCTGTGATCTTTCCCGTGAAAGGAAGGTAATGATAGCTTCTACCTCACATGGCTGTGGTAAAGACTGAATCCATTAATAGAAAAGCTCCACTTACATTTATTCTAGAGTTGTTTATTCAGCTACTCAGGAGGCCAAGACAAGGATCAGATGTTCAAGGCCAGCCTGGGAAACATAGCCAGACCCTTCCCTCTACATCAGGCCGAGGAAAAGGCCTGTGCAAAGGCCCAGAGGCAGGAAAACACAGCCATGTTCAAAGAACAGAAGATAACTTATTGTGGCCAGGACATAACGGGCAAAGGGGAGGATGGAGGAGAGAGAGGAGGCTGAACCACCAGGCAGGGCCTGCTAGGCCATGGTGGTGAGGATCTTGGATTTCACTCTAAAGATGAGAGGAGCCAGGCACAGTGGCAGCCATCTGTAATCCCAGCTTCTCTGGAAGCTGAGGCATGGGTAATGTAAGTTCAAGCCCAGCCTGGAACCTCTCTCTCAATAAATAAATAAATGACAGACTTGGAAAGTAGCTCAGTGGTAGAGCACTTGCCTAGCATGCACAAGGCCCTGGGTTTGATTTTCCATTGTGTGTGTGTATGTGTGTGTGTGTGTGTTTTGTTTGTTTTATGCTTTGTTCTTTGGTACTGGGAATCAAATTTAGGACCTTGCACTTGTGAGTCGGGAGGCAGAACCACTGAGCTAAATCCCCAGCCCCCTGGTTTTCGTTTTTAAAGACAGGGTTTCAGTATATAGTTTAGGTTGTCCTTGAACTCACTATGTAGCCCAGGCCGGCCTGAAACACCTGTAATCTTCCTGACTCGTCTTGCCAAGGGAGTGCTGAGCTTACAGGTGTGTGCCATCAAGCCCACAGCAGAGTGGACTGATGCATGAGGGGTGTGTCTACTGTGGCTTCAGGACAGAGCTCTCCAGGTGTCCTGGTTCCCACCCGGAGGTATACCCCCACGCACCGCATCAGAGTTCCAGGAGCCCAGTGCGGCTGCATGGACCTGTTTCAGCCTGTCTGGAGGAGCCTAGAAGGTCAGGGACTCAGAAGAAGGTGGCTAGAAAGAACCTAGAGTGGGCAGGATGTGCGCATCCTCTCTGTCCTGGACTTGGGCAGTGCCAGGCTGGGAGCCTTGAGAAGGCCCCGTGGAGTCATGGGGCCCTGCTAGGAAGGGCACAATGACTTCTGCTGTTGACTCTCGGGAAGAGGGGGTCCTTCCTTCCCCCAGCCTCACCTCTTAGACAGACCAGTGGCCAGAAGCCTAGGGACAGAAGATGGGACAGACCCTCCTCCACGAAGCCTGCAGGACATCGCCCAAAGGCGGGTGAGAGGCCTATGTGTGGACTCTACAATGGCCTGCTCAGGGGCCAGGGGCACCATTTCCGGGCCTCTGTTCCCCATCTCTCAAGGGCCTCCTGAGGAAAGGCATTCGAGAAGCACGATCCTCTCTTCCTCCCTGACCCATCCCCTGACGTGGAGTGGTGCTGTGACAGGGAACATCTGCTGGGGGAGCCGCCCGCCCCAGGGCACTCGGGGCGGCTGCGGAGCCGGGAACAGGACTCCGGAGTCCCTGGCCTGGAAGGGTGTCTTCCCTGAGCCTCGGAGGGCACCAAGGGGCGTGGCTCGGGATGGGACATGGCGGGCCTCTCATCGCCAAGCGCCCCACTGAGTGCGGGGGACTGAACGGAACGGGACCGGCGGTGACAGGCATCGATCAGGGTCCTGGAGGCCCTGCGGCTGGGACCCAGGGACCCCGACAGAAAGGGGCCTCTGCAGGCCAGTCCGCCTGTCCTCCACCGGGCCGTCGGCGCCACGCAGGACCCACCGCCGGTCCGCCGAGGAGGATGTAGGCGTCACACAGGACCCGCGGAAGAAACAGGATGAGGTGTGGGGCAAAGTGGAATCTGGGCAGAGGGCTGCACGTGGAAGGTGGTGTCATAGGAGGGGCGGGGCCAGAGCTCAGGGGACTGGGAGGGCGAGGACGGGCTGGGAGTGGGCGGGACTCCGCCGAGGGGCGGGGCCAGAGGACGGACCGAGGCCTCCAGGGAAGCGGGACCAGGTGAGGGGAAAGTCGGACCAGCAAGTGGGGCGGCGGCGGGGGTACCCGTGACCACCAGCGAAGGTGCGCTACCCAGCGCTCGGTCCCGCACAGGCTAGGAGGACTAGCATGAAGACCCGCAGCTGCAGGGGCCAGAACAGAAAGCGCTTGTTAAAAGGTGGGTGGCGCCCACCCGTTATCCCTGCACCTAAAAAGGCTGAGGCAGAAAGATCTCCAAATTCGAGTTCCGCCTGGGCAATTTAGCAGGCCCCTGTCTCCAAAGAACACAGAAAGGGCTAGAGCAGGGCGCCTGTAATCCTGGCACTCAGGAGACAGAGGCGGGAGGATTGCCTGAGTTAGAGACCATCCTGGGCCACACAGTGACTTCAGGGACAGCCTGAAATACATAGCGAGGCCCTGTCTCAAAAGGGAAGGAAGAGCCGGGGATTTAGCTCAGGGGTGCTGCCCTGCCTCGAAAGTGCAAGGTCCAGAGTTAGATCCCTGGTGCAAAAGAAAGAAAGTAGAAAGTAGAGCTGTAGTTCAGTGGCAGAGTGCCCATGAGTTTGAGCCCTAGCTCCACAATAAATAAATATGGGTTTTTAAAAAAGTGAACAAAGCCACCCGAGCTGGTGCATGCCTGTAGTCCCAACTACTTGGAGGCTGAAGCGGGAGGATCTCTGGAACCCAGGAGTTTGAGGCCAATCTCTGCAACATATCAAGACCCCTGTCACAATTTTTTTTTTTAATCTAGGATAAAATAAAAATATGAACAAACTGGCTGGATCAGAACCGACTTTAAATCAGGACAGCCACAGGGCTGGGTACTTAAGGCGGATTCTGTGGCTCGTGACCATTCCTGGAAAGTGATCCTGGGTACTGGACACTGGACAGGACGGCAACCCGGAAATGTACACACCCTGGCAATCTGACTTTGGGTGACCCCTTCCCTTTCCCTCCCTTCCCCAAGCTGAGGTGCCTGAACCCCCAGGGGTGAAATCCCGGAAGTGAGGAGCACCAGCTCTGCCCTGGTCCCTTCAGGTCCTGCTCTGGGCTCCATGCTGTGAACCCAGAACAGCCTGCAGCTTCTCCAGGTATTTTAGTGCACGCCAGGCTATGAGGGACTCTGGCCAAGCCCCAGGGCCTGGACCCCTGTCTTCTCTGGATACAACTGGCTCGTGGGCCTGAGCAAGGGGGTGCAGCCCCCGGATGTGGGGAGGATGCTTCTGGGTTCCCCCGCCAAGCCCTCCAACCTCAGCTCCTGAGACTGCCTCCCCTCGTCTCCCACACACCCAGCCAGGCTGGCCTGCAATCCTTAGGACATGCCCACCATGGGCACCCATGTCAGGACATCAGTCACCGCTCCTCCCTCTGCTCAAGGCCGCTCCGTCAGGATCGAGACATTGATTCCAGTCACCTGTTCCCTTGTAAGAAATCGTTACTGGCACAACATACCTGGTCTTTCACAGGCTTGGGCTATGTTTTATACACTAGTTTCAGTAGCTGTGGCAAACTATATTTTGGTTTGATTTAGTGTTTTTTGTTTGTTTGTTTTGTTTGGGGGGGGTTGGTACTAGGGATTGAACTCCAGTCCTTGTGCCTTTCAGGCATGCAACAGAACCACTGAGCTAAATCCCCAGCCCTGGTTTGGTTTTTTTGTTTGTTTATTTTGGTTTTTTTGAGTCAGGGTCTCACTATGTAGTTGAGACTGACCTGGAAGTCACTATGTAGTCCAGCCTGTCCTCAAACTTTCAGTGATCCTCCTGTCTCACCCTCCCGAGTGCTAAGATCACTGGTGTGCACCACCACACCCAGCTGTTTTTCTTTTGTTTTGTTTTTGGTACCAGGGATCAAACTTGGGACCTTGCACTTGAGAAGCAGGCGGTGGAACTGCTGAGCTAAATCCCTGGCCCTCGTTTGGTTTTTTGAGAATCTCATTATATAGACCAGCTTGGACAGTTTATGAGAACCTGTCTCAATGTATAAAATAAATAAAAATAGCTGGGGATGTAGCTCAGTGCAAAAGCTTAATCCCCATTATGAAAGAAAGAAAGAATGAATGAACGAACGAAAGAAAGAAAGAAAGATAGATGGGGGAAGCAATAGGGAGGGAGAGAAAGGAAGAGAGGAAAGATAGAAGGAAGGAAGGGAGGGCGGGGGAATTACCCAGTCTGGGAGCCAAACATTGTAGTGCACGCCTGTAATCCCAGCACTCGGGAGGCTGAGGCAGGAGGATCGCTGTGAGTTCGAGACCACACTGGGCTCCATAGTGAGTTAATGGCAGGGCTTCGAGAGAGGGGGCTCATTCAGGAACCTGCCTGCAGTAGTTGGTAGGATTGCAGGATTGAAAAAGGGACAAGGGGTAGTCAGGCATGGTGGCTCACACCTGTGATCCCAGCATTCAGGAGGCTGAGGCAGAAGGATCACTGAGAGTTCAAAGCCAATCTGGGCTACATAGTGAGTTCAAGGCCAGCCTAAACTACATAGAGACCCTGTCTCAAAAAAACAAAGAGAGAGAGAGAGAGAGAGAGAGAGAGAGAGAGAGAGACTGTGGATGCAGCTCAGTGCAAAGGCTCTGGGTTCAATCCCCTGAATAAATAAATAAGTAAATAAATAAATTTTTAAGGGGGGAATAAAGGACTAAGATTTCTGTGGGTTTTTCTGTTTGTTTGTTTGTTTGCTTTTTTATCAGTATGTGTCTGTGACTGATCGTGAAGACATTCATCATGGGAAGTTACTGGCCTGAACTGTTTGTTTTTAAACAAACTATAGCACCGACTCTTCCCTGTCAGTAAAGGCAAGCTCCTGCATGGGTGAGAGTACAAGGCCTGTCTGGATTTAAACACAGTTTGCAGTGTTCTGCGTTTGTTTGTTTGTTTTTGTTTTTTGTTTGGTGGCCAGGGATCAAACTCAGGATTTTATGCTCTCGAGGCAGGTGTGGCACCACTGAGCTAAATCCCTGGCTGCTTTTACAAAATTTAGAATGCTGCAATGTTTTCAAAGTTCATAAACAGTAATAGACGGGGAAAACAGGACCGGAGACGTAGATCAGTGTGGAGGCATTGAGCTCAAGTCCCCATACCACAAAACTGTGGCAAACACCTTTGATCTCAGTTCTCGGGAGGCTAAGGCAAGAGGATCACAAGTTTGCGGCCTCCGACAGTCGGCACACTCACAAAGCAGCAGGAGTGACGGGGCTGGTCAGGAAGGGTGACTGGTTTCAGTCTTCCTGCCTCTCCACCTGGCCCTCACCTGAGTCACGACTTTCAAAAATGCTGTACAAGCGTGTTATGTGTGGACACCCAAGCCTCCCTAGTGTCCTTCAAATTTTAGTTCAAACATCATCTCCCAGAGATTCTCTGAGCCAAGTGTGATGATGCACACCTGTCATCCCAGCTCTCAGGGAGGCTGAGGCAGGAGGATCACAAATTCAAACCCAAGCTAGACAATTTAGTAATTTAGCGAGACCCTGTCTCAAAATAAAAACAACAATAAAAACAAAGAACTAGGGATGTAGCTCAGTGCAGAAGCCATGAGTTCGACTCTCAGTACTGGAAAAAGAAAAAGAAAAGTGCTGGGAAGAAAATAAATCCAAACAAATTAGAGACAGCACTTTCCCTGGAGGTCAGGGAAATTCTCTCATTTATTTATTTATTGTTTTTTGGGTTTTTTTTTTTTTTTTTTTTTTTTTTTTTTTTTGTTTTTTTTTTTTTTTTTTTTTTTTTTGTTTTTTTTTTTTTTTTTTTTTTTTTTGTTTTTTTTTTTTTTTTTTTTTTTTTTGTTTTTTTTTTTTTTTTTTTTTTTTTTGTTTTTTTTTTTTTTTTTTTTTTTTTTGTTTTTTTTTTTTTTTTTTTTTTTTTTGTTTTTTTTTTTTTTTTTTTTTTTTTTGTTTTTTTTTTTTTTTTTTTTTTTTTTGTTTTTTTTTTTTTTTTTTTTTTTTTTGTTTTTTTTTTTTTTTTTTTTTTTTTTGTTTTTTTTTTTTTTTTTTTTTTTTTTGTACCGGGGATTGAACTCGGGTCCTTGCGCTTGCAAGGCAGGCCACCGAACCGCTGAGCTAAATCCCCGGTCCCTATTTGTTGTTTTTTTGAAACAGGGTCTCACTCTGTAGCCCAGGTTGGCCTCGAACTCATAGGGAGCCTCCTGCCTCAGTCTCTCAAGTGCTGGGATTCCAGGTGTGCGCCACCAGGCCTGGCTTAAATTTAATTTCTTCCCCCTTGGTACTGGGGATGGAACCTCGGGTCTTTACACTGGACTACGGCCCAGCTCCAAACCCTCCTGCCTCAGCCTCCCGTGGGACTAGGTTGCGAGTGTACATCACCACAGCCAGCTCCCACACTTTACATCATCAAAGATTAAACACAAAGAAACCTTCAGTCTGGTGTGACCTGCTTCACTGCACTCTAAGGCTGTTCTCTCTGTCCTTCCACTCCCAGATTGGGATAAATGAGATCAGCCTGTTAGGCTGCTGCCTCACTGTTGAATTTCTGTTTGGTGCACTTGAAAGCCACAGTTTACAAATTTCAATCTCCAATTCTTCTTTGCTGTTATGCAGAAATCCAATAGCCAAGCCTGTAATACCAGCACTGAGGAGGCTGAGGCAAGAGGACCACTGTGAGTTCGAGGCCAGCCTGGGCTGTAAGGCCAGCCTGACTACCTAGTGAGAACTTGTCTCAATCAATCAATCAATCAATACAATTGATTTTTGTGCATTAGCTTTATATCTTTGGTTTGTTAAATTCATTTACAAGTTATATTAGCTCCCTTAGCTGCTATAACAAAATACTCAAGGCTGAGTGGCTTAAACACTAGACATTTCCTTTATCTTTTTCTTTTGTTTTTTGAGACAGGGTCCCCCAATATAGCTTAGGCTGGCCTTGAACTCATGGCAATCCTCCTGCCTCAGCCTCCCAAGTGCTGGGCTTACAGGTGTGCACCACTGCACTGGGCTCACAAAGCAGAAATTTTTTGTCTCATGATTCTGGAAGCTAGCAGTCCAAAAACCAAGGATCAGAAGGGCTGGCTCTTTTGAAGGCTGAGAAGGAAGGCTCTCTCTTAGGCCTGTCTTTGGCCTAGATACACCTGTCTTCTCCCCGTGTCCCTTACACTAACTATTTCCCTTCTCCCGTGACTGTGAGCAGGGGACAGCACCTGCCCAGCAGCTGTCCGCTCTGGCTTTCACCCCAGGACGACCTCAGGAGAAAGTGACTAATTTCCTCATGTGACTAGCTCGCCATCCTGATGGTTCCCCCAAACCACCTTTTGGTTTTCTTTTGTTTGCCTTTGAATATTTTAAAAATTTCTCTTGAGAGTTCTCTGGCCCGTGAGTGGTTTGAAAGTGATTTGTTTAGTTGCCAAATATTTGATTGTTCCCCAGATATTCTTCTGTTCCGGGTTGCTGGTTTCATTCTGTTATGATGACAGAGCATATCATTATAAATTTTTTATTAGTACATGTTTACAACAGATAACATTTTAAATGTTAAATAAACACTTGTGAAATGTAAAATGCCTGACACAGGCCCATGGGAGAAATGTTGCAAGTGCAGTTGCCAAGGTCGTGCACTGCACTACCAAGCAGGTAGCTCTCTGGAGTGTTAGCCAGTTCGAGTTGGTCAGTGGCATCACTCAAGCCTCACATCCTTGCCAACTGTCTGCTGTATCAGTTACTGAAAGAGCCCTATTAAACCGGGCATGCGGGTGCAGCTTGTAGTCGAAGCACCGGGAGGCTGAGGCAGGAGGGTCTTTAGTTTGAGGGCAGCCTAGGCAACTTAGTAAGAACCTGTCTCAAAAGAAAGTGAAAGGGGAGAGAGAGAGAGAGAGAGAGAGAGAGAGAGAAAGGCAGACAACCATGTTGACTTCTACAAATTAGTTGTAATTCCTTGTTCCCCTTTCAGATATATCTGTTTTGCTTTGTACGGCACAGGGATACACATTCAGGATTGTCATGTCTTCTGGTAAGTGAACTTTTTAATCATTCTACAGTTTTCTCCCTGGCAATTTTATCTTGTTCTAAAATCTGCTTCCGTTATTATTATTGCTGTTGCTGTTGTTGTTATTTTTGGTACCAGGGATTAAACTCAGGACCTTGCTCTTGCAAGGCCAGCAGCAGCACCACTGAGCTAAATCCCTGCTCCGTGCTTCTATTATTAATTTAGGCCTCCCAACTATTTTTTTCCTCCTGGTACAAGTACTATGCACTGAGCTATGTCCCCAGCCCTTGTTTGTTTGTTTGTTATTTTCAGGGTCTCCCTAAGTCACAAAACTGCCCAGGCTGGGCTCAAACTTGTAGTCCTCCTGCCTCAGCCTCCCAGAGTGCTGGGATTTTTTTTTTTATTATTGAGTTTATTGGTACATTTTAGGTATACAGAACAGTTACATTCATTATTGGGATCTTGTACCTTTACATGACAGGTCTTGGTTCTCAGTTTTTCCCCTTGTCCCTGCCCTCCCTTCACCCTAGAGTGCTGGGATTAATGGGTACACCCCATGCCAGTTGATCCTTCTTGTTTTAACATATGGAATTATACAATATATGTGGGCATGGTGGCTCACACCTGCAATCCTAAAGAGTGCTGGGATTAATGGGTACACCCCATGCCAGTTGATCCTTCTTGTTTTAACATATGGAATTATACAATATATGTGGGCATGGTGGCTCACACCTGCAATCCTAGCACTGAGGAGGCTGAGGCAGGAGGATCACTGTGAGTTTGAGACCAACTTGGATTGTGTAGTGAAACCCTGTCTCAAAACAAAACAAAACCAAACCCAGAAAATCATATAGAATTATACAAAATATAACCAAAAGATAAAATGAATGTTTAATTTGAAATTTTTTTGCCAGGCACAGTTGTGCACACTTGTATCCCAGCACTCAGGAGGCTGAATCCAGGCCAGCCTGGACTACATAGCAAGACCTTGTCTCAAAAACCCCTCAAGCAGGGCTGGGGATACATCAGTGGTTCTGTCACCACAAACCTGGCTCTTCCTCAAAGTCAAAATGGCCATGAAAGGTAAACATTTTGAATCAATGCAGGACACTGAGGCTGTCATAACAGTGCAAATAAAGAGACTCACAAGAAGATGTACAGAGCTGCTTCAGAAAGAGACAAGGACAATGTAGGCTGCTTCTCTGGCCAGAATACGAGGCTTTGCTTTTGGAGATTTTTGCTGCCAAACCAGGTGACCAGCTGGTTTCTAGAGGAGGTGATTTTGGAGGTTAAGCACAGCTTTCCAATTCATATCGCCCCGGCTCCAACAAAGCCACGAGATAAAGGGAGAAAATTCCCCGGGAAACTTCCTGCTGCTGCCGCTGCCATATCGGTTGTTTTTCAAGCATGGGATTTCCACGTCAAGCTGCTCTCTCATATTTATTTTTCAGAGTTCTTCCTTAAATTGACACTTTTTGTATTTGTCTGGAGCTTTTCATTGTCCTCAAGGGGACAGACAGGCTGCAGAAGACTGGCTGATGTCCACTCACCCTTCATTGCCTCAGTGTCTCTGTCTCTCTGTGTTTTTGAGAGTCTCACTGTGTACCCAGGCTGGCCTCAGACTCACAACGATCCTCCTGCCTCAGCCTCCCGCACACTGAGATTCAAGGCCTGCACAACCGTGCTCTGTTTTGAGATAATTTTAGACTCACGGAAGTTGTAAAAACAGGATAGAGAGTTCCTGTATGCTTTTCCCCGGCTTTGTCTTTTGTCAGTGTCCTCTATAATGACAGAAGCCTCATCAGGATGAAGAAACTGGGCTGTGCCGGTAGCTCAGGGGTGCAGTACTCGTCTAGTGAGGACAGAGCCCTGGGTTCCATCTCCAGCACTGAAAAAAACCAAAAAACCCAAGAAATCAGCCTTGTTATATTACTGTTGACTAAAGCACAAAAGCTGCTTGGATTCGATTTGTTTTGTGCCGACTGTCCTTTTGCTGTTCACGTTATTCATTATCCAACACAGGACACCACATGGCATGTGACTGTTGTGTCTCTTTGGTCTCATTTAACCAGTGATGGTTCTTGTCTTTTCCACAACCTTGACAGTTTTGAATCCCTGTCAATCTGGATTGTTCTGAGGTTTTCCCAGGATTCAGTTGAGGTTCTGCATTCCTGGGAAAACATCACAGAAGCAATGTCACACCTTTTCAGGTGCATTCTCCAGGGTCCCTGATGCTATTAACATTTTTTTTTTTTTTTTAGACAGGGTCTCACTATGTAGTTGAGACTGACCTGGAACTCAATGTGCAGCCCAGGCTGGTCTCGAACTCACCGTGATCCTCCTGCCTCAGCCTCCTGAGTGCTGGGATTACAGGCGTGTGCCACGACGCCCGGCCAACATTTTTTTGACGTAGCAAAATATTTATTGGTACATTTAAAAAATTTTATGTATTTCATCTATTTTTTAATCTATTTGTTTTTTTGAGACAGGGTCTCACTATGCAGTTCAGGCTGCCTTTGGACTCACTATGTAGCCCAGGCTGGCCTTGAACTCACAATGATCCTCCTGCCTCAGCCTCCCGAGTGCTGGGATTACAGGCATGCGCTACCACGCCTGGTTAACTGGTACATTTTAGATATACATAATGATCACATTCATGTTAGGAAATTTGTACCTGTACATTAATTATATCACTTGATTCTTCTTTTTTTCCCATTTACCCCCCTCTCTTCAAACCCTCTTCCCCTCTTTATTTACAATTTTTTTGTTTCCTTTTTTTCCTTCTATTCTTTTTTTTTCTTGTCCCTTCTTTCCTTTCCCCCTACCCTCTCTGTTGTCCCCCTTCTCATTTGAACATTTTCTTCCCACTCCAAGAAGGGGAATAGCTAAGTCAAATGGAACTTCCGGATTTTTTTTTTTTTGAGAAATCACCACACTGATTTCCACAGTGGTTGCACCAGTCTGCACTACTGGAGAAGGGATCCTTTTTCCCTGCAGCATTTGTTACTGGTTGATTTCTTGATAACAGCCATTCTTTCTGGAGTGAGATTAAATCTCAGCATTGTTTTAATTTGCATCGCTTGGAAGACCAGTGAAGTTGAACATTTTTTCATATATTTATTTGTGATTTCTACTTCTTCATCTGAGAAGTGTCTGTTCATATCAGATGCCCATTTTTAGTACGGGTCTCTAAATTTGGGGAGCGATGGGCCACGGATTTAGCTCAGTGGTGCCGCCGTCTGCCTCACAAATGCAAGGACCTAGTTTTGATCATATTCAATTGGGTTATCACAGTTGCCTTACAATTCAGAGCTAGTCTAAGGCTTAAGTGCACAGTTTAATGGCCACAGCTGGCATGCAGAAAGAGAATGGTATGTGCCACTGGCCATGACAGAGGCCAGCGCAGGTCACTGACACCCTAGCACCTGTATTAGCTCGTAGCATCCACAGCTGAAGACCCCGTGATTCTTGCTCATCCTCTATAAAAAGTTAATATTAATCTAAGGGAAAGAACAAGTTCCCATTAGCCTAAGATTCACTTCTGGCCAGGATGCCTTGTTCTGTTCCTGCTAGGCCCCACTCACATGAACACCTCTGATCACAGCATACCTGACCGTACGCCCCCTTGCTGCTGTGTACTCAATGAATACCGGCCAGTCCGGAGGGTCAGGTGTCTGCTCACTAGAACCTATGACCTCCAGGATCTTATTTCATTTGCTATCATCTTTGTCTTCGTTCTGCATTGCGTACCTAATCAGGTTTCCAGGGCTGCATGGGGGCTCCCTGATGGGGGGGGGCTGGTTTTATTTTAGTTCTTTATATATTCTAGATAGTAGTCCCTTGTCTGAAGAACCGCTGGCAAAAATGTTTCCCACTTTGTAGATCGTCTCTTTACTCTGTTGGTGGTTTCTTCTGTTGTGCCAAAGCTTTTTAATAAGATGAGATCTTAGCTGTTGATTCTTTGTGATATTTTCTGTACAGTCAGCATTTTATTCATCGTCTGTGCCTACACCGGTGTCTGGGAAAGGTCTACCTATTCAATATTCCAGCAGATCTAGGGTTTGTGTTTTAATATTTAGATCTTTGATCCATTTTGATTTTAGTTTAGCTTATGGTGAAAGATATGGGTCTTTCTTCAGCATGTGGAAAGCCAGTGTTTCCAACACCACTTATGTATTTATTTACTTATTTTTCCAGCACCATTTAATAAAGAGGCTCGCTTTCTTCCAGTGAAGGTGTTTGGCTCCTTTGTCAAAGATAAGGTGGCTGAGTGTGTCTGGAGTTGTTTTGGATCTTCTAATCTGTCCCATTGATCCTTGGGTCTATGTTGTTGCCAGTGCCATGCTATTTTTATCACAGTAGCTTTGTAGTATGATTTCAAGTCAGGGACTGTGATGCCTGCTGCCTTCCCTTTGCTGTCCAGAACTTCTTTTGCAATTCTCTCGGTCTCCTCTGGTTTCAAATGAATTTTAGGATTTTATTTTCTCTAATTCTGTGAGGTATGCTATTGATATTTTGATTGTGATTACAATAAATCTGTGTAACAGTCTCAGAAGTATGGCCATTTTCACTATGCTAAGTCCTTCTACCCAAGAACAAGAGATGTCTTCCTATTTTCTGATATCCTCTTCAATTTATTTTTTCAGAGTACTGTAGTTTTCCACGTAAAGGTCTTTTAATTCCTTTGTTAGATTGATTCCTAGGTGTTTCATTTTGGGGAAATGCTAGTGTGAAAGGTGTTCTTTCCCTAATTTCTGTCTCAGTGAGTGAGTTTGTTATTTGTGCAGAGGAATACTCTTGATATTTGAGTGTTGACTTTGCTATGCTACTGAATTTTCCCATTAAATCTAGGAGTCTTTTGGTGGAGTTTTGGGGTCTTCTATGTAGAGTACCATGTCATCCACAATTAATGATAATTTAACTTCTTCCTTTCTTATCCTTATTCCACTTGTTTCTTTTTCTTGTCTAAATGCTCTTGCTAATGTTTCCAGAACAATATTGAATGAGAGTGATGACAGTGGACATCCTTGTCTTGTTCCTTATTTTAGACTGAAAACTTTCAGATTTTGTCCATTTAGATGATGTTTGTTGTTGGTTTGGCATAGATGGCTTTTATGAGATTGAGTTAAAGACCTTCTATTCTAATTTCCTGTAGAATTTTTGAATGAAAGGGTGTTGGACTTTGTCAAATGCTTTTTCTGCATCTATTGAGATGATCATATGGCTTTCGTCCTCTGCTCTGTTAATATGTTTATTACATTTATTGATTTGTGTATGTTGAACCATCCCTTCATCCCTGGGATGAATCCTACTTGGTCATGGTGTGTAACCTTCTTGATGATTTGCTGCATTCTGTTTGCCATTATCTTATTGAGGATTTTTGAGTGTGTTCATTAGGGACATTGGACAGTAGTTCTCTTTTTTGGTTGGATCCTTCTCTGGTTTGGTTATCAGGGTAATGCTTGCTTCTAGGATGAATTTGGGAGTATTGCTTCCCTTTAAATTTCATTAAAGAGTTTGTAAAGTAGCAGCATTAGGTCTTTAAAACTCTTGCAGAATTCAGCGATGAATCCATCAGGGCCTGGGCTTTTCTTTGTTGGTAGGTTTTCAGTTACATCTTCAATTTCATTGGCTGATATTGGTTTATTTAGAATTTTTATATCTTCTTGATTCAGTTTTGGTAATTTGTATGTATCTAGGAATCTGTCCATTTTTTCTGATATTCCATCTTATTAGAATACAGGTTCTCAAAGTAGGTATTGGTGATCTTCTAGATTTCTGCAGGATCTATTGTGATTTCACCCTTTTCATTCCTAATTATATGGATTTGAATATTTTCTTTCTTTTTTTTAATAAATTTTATTTTATTTTATCCCATCCCTACCCCTGTTCAATTTCCCTCCCTTGAGTGTTTTCTTTCCTTTTTTTTTTCAATAAGGCTAGAGGTTTGTCAATTTTATTTAATCTTTCAAAAAAAGAAACAACTCTTCAATTCATTGATTCTTTGTATTGCTTTCTTAGTCTCCACTACATTAAATTTTTGCTCCGATCTTTTTTTTTTTTTTTTAGTATATATGCTGCTGAAGCAAGCTCTTTGCTCTGATATTTATAATTTCCTCCCTTATACGAGCTTGGGGCTTGGCTTACTCTTCTTTTTCTAGAAGCTTGAGGTTCAAAATTAGGCTTTTTGTTGTTTTTTGTTTGTTTGTTTTGTACCAGGGATCAAATTCAGGACGCTGTACTTGTGAGTCAGGCACAATGCCACTGAGCTAAAATCACAGGCCCTCAACATTAGGTTTTTTATTTGAGCTTGCTCTGTTTTTGTGGTATGGGAATGCATCACTAAAAATTTCCCTAGTAGGGGCCAGGGATTTAACTCAGTTGCACCACCCCTGCCTCACAAGTGCAAGGTCCTAAGTTTGATCCCTGGTATCAAAAATAAAGAAACAAAAATTCCAGGGTGGGGGGTTTGGCTCAGTGGTTCTGCCTTCTGCCTTGAAAGTACAAGGGCCCAAGTTTGATCCCCGGTACCAAGAAAAAAAAAAATTCCCTAGTAGAACTGCTTTTATTGTGTCCCATAAGTTCTGGTATGCTGTATTGGCACTATCATTTAATTATAGAAACTGTCTGATTTCTTCTTTAATTTCATCTGTGACCCATTGTTTATTCAAAAGAGTGTTATTTAATTTCCATGTATATTAAGTTCTTGTGGTTTCTTTTGCTGGTGACTTCTAATTTCATTGCACTGATAATATGCATGGGATGGTTTCAGTTCCTTTGCATTTACTTAGACATGTTCTGTGAGCTAGTATGTGATCTATTTTGGAGAATGTACCGTGTGCAACTAGAAGAATGTATATTCTGATGTTGTGGGGTGGAATACATTGTAGACATCTACTAAGTCTACATGTTCAAAAGTTTGGCTCAGTTCTGATATATCTTTGTTGGTTTTTTTTTTTTTTTTTTTAGTACTGGGGATCGAACTTGGGTCCCCATTGAGCTTGCAAGGTAGTTGGCAAAACCACTGAGCTAAATCCCTGGCCCTTTGTTGACTTTTTTATCTAGTTGATCTGTCTATTTATGACAGTAGGGTATTGCGGTCCCCCATTACAATTGTATTAGTGCTTATTTGATTTTTCATGTCTGTTAATATTTGTTTTATATAGTTGAGTGTGCTGGTATTTGGTGCATATATATTTACAATTGTTATCTGTTCCTCTTGGATTATTCCCTTAACAAGGATGTAGTGAACTTCTATATCTCTTGTGATCACTCTTGGCTTGAAATTCACTTTGTTTGCAAATAGAATATTTGCTTTTCTCCAGATTCCTGCTGCATAGAATATTGTTTTCCATCCTTTGACTTTCAGTCTGTGATTTTTTAAAAATCAAATGTGTTTCTTTTATGCAGCATATTGTTGGATCTTGCTTCTTGATCCACTCTGCCAGTTTCTTACTTTTGATTGTTGAACTGAGACCATTTACATTGATGGGTATAACTGATATGTATTGACATATCCTTGTCATTTAATTTTCCTTTTGTTGGTTCCCCTTTTTACCCCCCCCCATTTATAATTACTTGTCTTGCCTGGTGGGTTCATTCTGTTAGGGTTCATGGAGTTGTAGTCCATATTATCTCTTTCTAGAATGTCTTTCAGAACATTTTGGAATGCTGCTGTGGTAATCATGAATTTCTCCAGGTGCTCTTTGTCATGGAAGTATCTTATTTCTCCATCAATTTTTTTTAAGTTCAGAATTTTTAAGTGTTGCTTATACATATTTATGATTTTGAGGTCTTACTGTTAATAGCTATCTTTTAAAAAAGGGAAATGAGGAAAGGGATCCTTTTCTCTCTTTCTCCTTTTCTTTTCTCCCTTTTTAAAATTATTCGTATGAATTTCACGGTGGACTAGTTGCATTCACATGGATGTGCTGTGTCTCGTTCCTATTAGCAGACATGAATTCATCACATTGTTCTTCTCTCACTAAAAGGGTTCTTTGCCCAGTAATCTCAGAGTCTTCATGTTGGTACAGTGGAGTCATGCCATGTAAGGTCTTCAGGTCTTAAAGACTCCTGAAGCATAATATCAAGCATGCTGAAAGTGATCCCTTAAAAATCTCTTAAATTGCCAATTAAGTTCCCGTTATCAGTTGGAATCCCTTGGAGTGATATGTAGGTCTGACTATATTGTGCTTATAATAAGTACACTATGTAATAAAACTGCATACTGGCAGTTAAAAAATAAAGTTTTCAACATAGAGTATTCTTCAGTGGGCTCAAAAAGTTATTGTCACCTCTCCAATACTACAGCAGGTGAATTGCTAGTGATTTTTTTTCTTCCAAATTGCAATGGATTTTTAAATAATATTTTGCAAACACTGGCTGAACTCCCTAATTTGTTATAAGTTCTGTGCCCAACAGCCAGGGGTAGAAGCAGGAGGAGCCCTTCCTTCTCTGGAGAAGTTACTTTCTTAGCAGGGTGACACTGTGCAAACAGTTGATGTCCTGTACTACTAAGAAGGGAAACATTTTGCAGAGGGAAGTTTTACTATGTGGCTGCTGGCAGAGGTGTCCTGGAAGGCAGACGGGGTCAAACTGTGACATTTTCTTCTACTTTTCTTTCCCTTCAGGAAACCCCAGGGCAGCTTACTAGGAAGTGCAGCTCCTACACAACACTGTGTCTAAATGACAGCACACTCAGCAAGCCTGAGAATCTCGGTTAAAATCTACAGGAAGCACCAGGAATGGCTATGCAAATCTTTTGTGGAGAGCCGGGCGTGGTGGCTCATGGCTATAATCCCAGCACTCGGGAGGCTGAGGCAGGAGGATCGCTGTGAGTTCGAAACCAGCCTGAGCTACATAGTGAGTTCCAGGTCAGTCTCAACTACATAGTGAGACCCTGTCTCAAAAAACCCCCCCGCAAAAAAAATCTTCTGTGGGGAGGTGGTGTCCACATCACACAGGTGGCCGGCCCTTCCTTCAACACTGATCTCCTTGGCCTCTGTCCCCTGCCCTCACCGCATCTCAGTCTGTGTATTCTCTTTAAGGAAATTCTCCCACTTCCTTAGCTCCAAGTATCATCTCAGAAGGTGATCCGGTTTCTTACTTTACTAAAATGAAATCAATGAGAACAAGCTCTCTCAGCTTCTTTTAGTTCTCCTTTTACATTTCTGCAAACATTTCTCTATATAGTTATCCTTGCTTTTGTATTCACCTCCTCAGAAGAGAGAGAATCTCTCCTCCTTTCACAGTCAGCTTCAAGTTGTGCCTTCATTTTCTCATCCTAAATGTTCCATCTCCATCAATTTTGAAAGATTGAGTTGCAGGGTATTAATCTGAGTTGGAGGTTGTTTTGTTGTAGGGCTTGAAATACTTGACTTCACGCTTTCCTTGACTTGAGAGCCTGCATTGAGAATTCTGCATTGAGATTCTGATGGGCTCTCCTTTATAGGTGATTTGTTTCTTTTATGTGACAGCTTTTAATATTCTGTTCTTGGTGCTCGCTTTGGCCGCGCATGTAATAATATCCCGTTCTTGTATTGAGTTTATGGAATTTTGACTATTATATGTCTTGACGTAGATTTTCTTTTGATCATGACTAATTGGATCATTTTTCTGTTTGTCAAATTATTTTTCCCTCCTTGGAAAGTTTTCTGCTGTTGCTTCTGTGATTGGGGTTTTTATGTCATTTGTGCTCTTCTCCTGCTTTCGTTGACTCTGATCAATCTTGTTTTCTTATTCTTTGCATCATTTAGCAGCTGTTGGATGATTCTTCATGGTCCTTTGATATTTTTAAGAAATCTTTCTTTCCATGATCACTCACCTATATCTAATATTTTGTCCTTACATTGGCTTATTCTCCACATGTACTTCAGTGGAATTTTTAATCTTCTGGATATCTGTTTGAATCTGTTTCATGAATTTCATTTCTTTCCTTTGTTGGATGTGCCTGGTTTTCCTTCATCTTCCTAAGCTCCTCTTTGTTTCATCTCCATTTGCTCTAGAGTCAATTATCCTATCTTTCATTATGGTCACCATCTCTGTAGCTATTTGGGAAACTACTTGTGATTTGATTTTTTTCTCTAGAGCCCATTCATCTGCTTTGTTGCTTCTGCTTTTACCACTTCCGAAAGTCCAGCGGGGTGGCTTTCAAATTGTTCCACCTCATTGCTCGCTAGGTTTGCCTTTGGTGAGCTGGAAGTTTGCATCTTGCATAAGTGTTTCTCATTTTCTTTTTCTTTAGTTTCATTCCTGGGTTGATACTTGCAAATTTGGTACGGTAAGTAGCTTTATTGGTAGTATTTAGAACCATTAGGGAATGACTACTTCTCAAAGAAGTTTTGCAGGTATAGCTGGCTTTTGAGGTTTGAGTCTGTTGCAAGATCTTACCTCTTTAACTGGGTGTGGTGGCGCACATCTGTAATCCCAGCACTTGGGAGGCTGAGGCAGGAGGATCACTGCAGGTTTGAGGCCAGCCTGGGCTACATAGTGAGTTTATGTCCAGTGTGAATTATACAATGAAATTCTGTTGGGCCTGGGATTTAGCTCAGTGATACCATCACCTGCTTCGCAAGTGCGAAGTCCTCAGTCCAATCTCTGGTACAAAAAAAAAAAAAAAAAAAAAAAAAAAAAAAAAAAAAAAAAAGAAAAACTATTACCTCTTTATTGAAAATGAGAAGTTTCTGCCTATTTGTCCTAACCCCTGGTTCTTTGGCACTGGCCTATAGTATTGTTTATGACTTTTAGGCAATCTCAGTCTTGGCATACCAGGAAGAAAAACTGATTAGAATAAGTATGATGTCATGGCTAAAGTAGTACAGTCAGCAATAACAACAGCATCAAACACAGCCTAGAAAATGACAAACTGTGGTAACTATTGATTTGCCACCTTTAACAGTACGAACTAGATTTGTGGTTATACAACGAAATCTAAAACAAAACAGAAAATTGTATATTGTAAATATGCCCTCGGTGTGGTGATTTTACCCTCAGGAGAGAAAATTTAAAAGGAGCTAGGGGGGATAATAGAGAAATACAAGTGGAAGAAGAGGTAAGAAACAAGGGAGAGTATTTAAACATTGGGGCCCTTGTGAAGAAGACAGGAGGGAAAGAGAGAAGGAAGAAATAAAAAGAATGGAACAGAACAACAACAAAAACTGGAAACAATGTTCACATTTATATAAAAATACGACCAGCTAAGAAAAAAAGAAAGAGAAAAAAACAAAAAGAAAAAAATGAAGAAAATAAGGGGGGAAATGTCCATTTCAAGGCATGTCTCTGCTGTCACTGGTAGACAGGTTTGGCACACAGAGCCCAGATCCATGTTGATTAATCCCAATAAGACAGCTGTAGATTTACAGTGGGGCGGTGGATAAATCTAGCAAGCCTGCACCTTTAGTTCTGAAGCTCAGGCTACTTCCTGGCTGTGAGGCTGGAACTCAATTTGTTCCTTCTGCAATACTCTGTGCCTCCTGCCAGCTTGAACATGCCTCCGTATCCTCCTGGCAACTTGATCTCGGTTCTGCCTCATCCTGATGGAGCCGGCCCACAGTGCTCTGAGTTCTGAGCTCGGTTGGGCCCCACCCAAGATGGCAACCAGCCAGTTACCCTCTCCTGGGGGACGTCTGAACCCAAATCACTCACCAGTTACTGCAGCCCACTGTGTCCATTGCTTTGTTCCACTGCTGCATCTCTCCATGGAGGTCACTAGTAGCCAGCATGCATCTGCAGAGTTGAGCTGCCCTTCCCATGAAGTCAGTCAGGGCTCAGGGAGAAAATGCCACTTGTCATTCCATCTTTGTTGAAGTCTCCTCACTCTCCCCATGGGCCTCAATTTTCACTTCAGATCCCACTTTCCTCCTTCCAGTCTTCCTCATGTTGCTATATTCCAACAAATCTCAGAGAGGCTGTTCACCTCCATCATCTTCTTGGAAGTCCAGGTGATATTAACCTTGACCAGTTGCCCAAGACTGCATCTGCTGGGCACCTCTGGTTTGAAATTAGTACTTTATTTTTGTTTTGTTTTATTTATTTATTTATTTATTTATTTATTATTTTTTGGTGGTACTGGGGATCAAACTCCTGACCTTGTGCTTGCAAGACAGGCGGCAGAACCACTGAGCTAAATCCCCAGCCCTGAAATTAGTGCTTTAAGACTAGGGATTTAGCTCAGTAGCACCTCATGTGCCTCACAATCATGAGGTCCTGAGTTTGAGCCTTGGTACCAAAATAAATAAATAAAATAAAATTACTACTCTACTCTGATTGATTTTTGTTTTGTTTTGTTTTCTGTTGGAGACAGGATCTTGTTATGTAGTTCAGGCTAGCCTTGAGCTCACTATGTAGCCCAGGCTGGCCTTGAACTCACAGGGATACTCCTGCTTCAGCCTCTTGTGTGCTGGAATTACAGGCGTGTACCACCATGCCGGGCTTACTCTGATCGAATCCTGAGTATAAAACCAGGGCCTCTTGCATGCTAGGCAAGTGCTCTGCCACTGATCTATGTCCCCAGATTTTATTTGTTTTTAGTTTTTTGAGACACGTTCTCACTATGTAGCTCAGTCCAGCCTCTAATTTGTGATCCTCCTGCCTCACTCTCGGGATTGAGGATGGAACACTTCACCCATCACCGTGTGAAGCTTTTAAGCAGATGAGTAACATACTCTTATCATAGGCCTCCTCTGGCTGCCATGTGGAGAATGTTGGGGACTGTGTGGAAGAAGGGAGACCAATGAAGCAGTGACCACGGTGACCAGGTCTGAGACGCTGGACACCAGGGTGGGTGGACCTGGGCTATGTCTGAGTTGGCACTGGCAGTGTTGGAGATGGAGGGACCGTGAGTGTGTGTGTTTTTTGGGATAGTTTTCAAGGAGCAGCCAGTATTTCTACTTTGCTTGAAAGAAAATGGTTTTGGGTAGAGGGTGCTGGAGATTGAACCCAGGGCCTTGTCCATGCTGCATACCAGAAGACAATTTTAAAGGGAAATTTTAGTTTTGCTAGTCTTCAAAAGGGAAAGGAAATATGTTTGCATTCCTCATCCCCCAAAATCACTTCCAAGGCTATGACTTTTGCTAAAGAGATCGGAGCTGGAGGTCTCTGGCAAGTCACTTAACCTCTCTGAGCGGGGCTTTCTTTTTATGGTGGTGTTTGAGACAGGGACTCACTCTGTAGTTCAAGTTGGCTTTTTTTTTTTTTTTGCGGTACTAGGAATTGAACTCCGGACCAGGCAGGCACAGCACCACTGAGCCACATCCTGGCCCATGGCTTTGAGCTCACTATGTAGCCCAGACTGGCCTCAAACACATGGCAATTCTCCTGCCTCAGCCTCCTGAGGACTGGGATTACAGGCGTGCACCATCAGGACTGGTTGATATCTACTGTTTTGTAGGTATAACCCACTTCATAATTTTAAAATTTCAGCTGGGCATGGTGATGCATGCCTGTAATCCCAGTGTTTGGAAGGCAGAGGCAGGAAGATCGCTGTGACTTTGAGGCCAGCCTGAGCTACATAATGAATTGCACACAAGCCTGAACTACCCAATGAGACCCTATAAACAAACAAACAAACATGTCTCTTCAGTCCAGGCGTAGTGGTGCATGCCTACACCTCAGCACTGAAGAGGCAGTACCAGAATGTGGTAATTCCTAACACTCCTAGCTCTAACTGCACATCCCAGAAATTCCGCTAGAGGACGCTTTCTTACCAGTCATCACTTCCCACAGTACCTGCTCTGCGTTTTTCCTCCACGTAGGCGTAGATTCTGTTCTTCCCGGGAGAGGGCACCAGTGGACAGAGAGAGGCCAGAGTGGGCGGGTGCTAGGGTTCATTGATATGAGCACTGAGTCCAGCTGCTCTGGAGCCCACTTGGGGAGCCTTGGCAATGCCTTGCCAAGACACAATTCTTTGAGCTTGCCACCTGCTCTCTCTTCTCATATATAAGGAATCAGGTTCTGTGGGACTTCGAAGGAAAACAAGATTTTGCAAATTTTACAGAGCACTCAAAGAAGCCTAAGAACAAAAAGTTACACCTCTTCCCAGGTGTGTAGGTCAGTGACTCTCAGGTAAATTGCACCTCTGACAAGAGGGGTGTAGCAATACACACTTGTGATCCCAGCACTTGGGAGGCTGAGGCAGGAGGATCACTGCTAGTTTGAGGCCAGCCTGAACTACACAGCAAGACCTTGTCTCAACAAACAAACAAAAAATGTGCCTCTGCTATTCTATAAGGCAGGCTGTATGGAGCTGGCATTTCTGACTTCTTAAAAAGAAAATGTGCCTCTGAACACATGTGTGCATATTTATTTGCTGTCCCCCACCAAACATGTAGGTTTCAAGAGGGCAATGATTTTATTTGATTTATGAGCTCCTTCCTTGCACCCGTTCCTGACGTATTGTAGGAGCTTTCTGTTGGTTTAATGAACCAGATGGTACAGCTCTCCAGGTAGAAGCTGACAGTTAGCTTCGTGCTCAGTTTGGGATATAGCGGAAACCTCAGAAGAGTGCGCATAGCATTCGTTTGAAAGGAGAATGTAGCCAGGTATGGTGGTGCATGCTGTAATCTCAGCACTCCAGAGACTGAGGCAGGAAGATCGCTACAAATTCAAGGCAAGCCTGAACGATACAGTGAGCCCCTGTCTCATTAAACAAAACAAATACACACCTGGGGATGCTGAGGGCCAGGGAGGAGGAGCAATACCCAATCAGAAGGGGCATTTCATCTGCCTTCCCTCACTCCCCCTTGGCCCACCGCCACTGTCCTCTCCACTGTAACTGCGCCTTGCACAAGGCCCTGATGCAACCCTGTACCGGCCCAGGGCACCCCCTTGGGGCAGCAGTGGAAAGGAGGTTTTGCAAGAGTTGGGGGTAGGCAGGAAGCAGGGCCAGCCAGGGCCAGCTGCTGAGATAAAGGCACCCTGCCCCTCCCTGCAGCTCCTCCCGCTTCTGGTTTCCTCTTCCCTTCCCTTTCCGGGAAAGTGACGCCTGGACCCCGGCCCCAGCCTCACCCAGCCCGGGGCCTGGCCCTGTGACTCACACCTCCTTTCCCTCTGGAGCCAGCTGGGCTGAGACTGAAGCTCCAGGAAGCTTGGCTGTGTGACTCTGGGCATCTTGAGCCTCTCTGGTTGGCAGTTCCTGGAGCTCATTAGGAGTGACTGGTGTGGAGGGGCTCTAAGGCAAAAGGTTGGGGATCCACAGCACCCCCAGTGACTCTACTCTGAGGCTGGATGACTCACACCACCAGCAGGTGTGAGGTTGTGGACTGTGTGAACCCCAGGGTGGGAGATGCAGTGCATCCAGAAATCAGGGTCCCTTGGCCCTCAGCCCTCTGGACAGAGTCTGGTCTTTGCAGAGTGTGGCTGTTTTCCCCCCAGTGGTTTAACACCCGTGGCCAACCCAGTGACCCCTCCTCTCAGAACTGGGTAAACAGGAGCTGGCCCAGCACCTCTTGGAAGTCGAGAGTCTGGGCCATGGTCATCATTCCAGGATTCATTAAATATTTTTTAAATCAGGAAATGCCAAGACATGGGTTATAAAAATTATATGTGTATTTCTTAAATTTATCCAATTTATTGTTTTTAAAAAGAAAAGTATACACTGGTCAGGTTTGACTTCAATTGGAAGATGAAAAGGAGTAAATTGGGTATCGGTGGGAACATGAGACATCCCGTAAGTCTGATTCAGACCAGATTCTTTTTTTTTTTTTTTTTTTTTTTTTTTTTTTTTTTTTTTTATTTTTTTTTTTTTTTTTTTTTTTTTTGGTATAGGGAATGGAACTCAGGACCTTGAGCTTTTGAGGCAGGCACAGTTCCACTGGGCAAAATCCCCAGCTGGACCAGGCTGGTTTATTAAAAAAAAAGTCCAAGTTCCAGTGGTCCGGGTGGGTCAGTTCCCCTCTGATGCATTCCTGTGCAGGTCAGAAACTGTACCAAAGGTCCCATACCTAAAAGGGCTGCTGAGATAGCCAGGGTGCTCTAGATTGGGTCTTAGTGCATCACTCAAGCTGGTTCCAACTCCTGGGTGCATGTGATTTCCCTGCCTCACCCTCTAGAGCCTAGAGTAGTGGAACTATAAGGCACCCGGTTTGAAGGTAGTAAACTACCCTCTCCCCTTGTGGGGCATTAAACCCAAGCTCTTTGCACTGACATCCATTTCCAGCTCTTTTCGGGGGGGGTGTCTCATTGTCAGCAGTTTGTGAACCTCCCTGTATCAGCCTCCTAAGTGTTGGCTCCCCCCACCCCACCCAGTACCGGGGATCGAATTTAGGTCTTTGTGCTTGCAAGGATGGCGGCGAAACCACTGAGCTAAATCCCCGGCCCTAAAGTGTTGGCTTTTAACGTGCATCTGGTCAAGGGATCCTGGAGGCTCAGGTTCTGAAGCCCATTTTCCAGATATGAATAAGGAGGCTCAGGGAAGTATTATAACGTACTATAACGTCAGACTATATCATTATTACAATTTTTATAAAATTGAGCATCAGGCGGCATTGGCCTGTGAAGGCTGTGAGGATTCAATGAATTGACATTTAAAGTGCTTAGTGCAGCGCCTGGCAGACAAGAAGCGCTGCGTGTCTGTTAAACAGAACAGAACGTCGGGTCTCAGTCCACGGCCCTGGAAAGGCGGGAGCCGGTGCCCAGTGAAGCTCCTCGGGCTCCCCCAGATCTTGGCAGAGGCCGGTCCAGGCGCGGGGAAGGCGTTAATGATTTCCGAAGGAGCCGGTTGTGTGAGCGATCGCGGTGGCCGCCTCGGCCCCCCTCT
>NW_022900934.1:26642501-26648174 GCF_012274545.1 Fukomys damarensis
GGCGCTGTTTGTCTAGTGCGGCCGTGCCAAAGACGGCGGGCCCCAGACAGCCAGGCGCCTCCGTACACCTGGGGATGCTCAGGTTAAATAGCTCCGCATTCCTCGGGCCCAGCTGATGGAAACGCTCCCAGGCCGCCGCCGAGCAGGCCTCCAGATGGGCTGGGCCCGGGCCAAAGGGGAAGAGAAGGAAACGTGGAATCCAGAGAGCGCCTGAATGGCGGGGGGAGGTGGCCAGGCCTCTGAAGCCCCTTCTTCGGCTGGAAGGAGGCCCCGCGGTCCGGGAGCCCCGTGGGTGGGCTTGGGGGGCGCGCGTGTGCCTCCCGGACACCCCAAGGACACACAACCACAAATAATAATTTATAACTATCAAGCTGTACGTGCCAGGCACTGTGCTGAATGCTTTACTCAGTTGATCTATTCTGGACACCTCTGTAAGGTTAGCACTGTAAAACAGCTGCCGGATAAGAAGGGGATGGCAGAGAAATTAATTTACCTACAGATACTGTGCTCTTTGATATAGTTCATAAAATCCTACAGGGTGATTGCTCAGTATATAATCATTTTAAATTTACTTCTTTTTTGTTATTCCCTCTCTGAGCTTGTTTCTGCTGTTGTAAAACTTACCTTTACCCTCAGAGGGATCCATGAAATCTTCTCCTAAGGGGTGGAGCACAAAGCCAGACTGGGTCCTGGCTGCCATTTGTTTTAGTTTGTTTATTGACAAGATGTATAAATAGTCTTTATCTTTTCTGGGTCAAATTTGTACCTTTTCCAGAACTTGGTTTCTCCATGTGTATATGGGAGTTGACCTGGCAGGGATACTGGGGCTGGGGGCGGGGCAGAGCCTAACAATTGCCTAGGGAGTTAGTATACTTGAACTTCTGAGGAAGGGTTTGCCTAAATGGTTGCCCTATACCCTTAACCTGGACTTGCAGAGGCCCAGGAATGCCAAGCAAAGTACAGGGTAATTATACACATACAGCGCCCCCAAGACACAAACATTCATCAACGGAGACCCAGGCACAGATGCCCATGGTGCATTTGGAGGAAATGCATAAACCCAAACAGCTGAAGGTTGCAGTTATCTGTAGAACACATGTGCTCACATTTGCCCTTCAACATACTCCCCAGCCACATCCTGATTCACATCCCCAGGCCTGCAGAGGAGCAATGACCCAGCCCCCTGGTGGGAAGGGTTATGTTTGCTGTTGTCACACACACAAGCCCAGGCAACTTGCGCACTCTTGTGAGCATAAACCACATATCCAGGAATAGGCCTTTGCCAATGACACCTTTTTTCTGCTCAGGAGGTGGGGACAGGACTGGCTTGCTCCTCAGAGCCCACACAGTAGCCCCAGGGGGCAGCCTGGTTCCAGTGGTTGGCAAAGTCAGGCTAGGGTGAGGGGGCTGAGTCCAGACCCAGAGCAGGTGGCCTGGCAGCTGTGCACAGCCTGGCCCTGCCAACTTGATCACCCACTTGGACAGGCTTGGAGCCCAGGGCAGCCTGCTGGCATCAGGGAAAGGTGGCCTGCTTAGGGAGACCTCCTACTGGGGAACAGGGCCACAGGAGCTCTGCTTCAGAGGAGTGTGGTCCCAGGCAGTTCCCTTTCAGTGGGTCTCACTTCCCCAAGGTAGCAAGGAGGCAGATGGTCCAGTGACCAGGTCCTCTGACATAAATATCCTCAACTCAGAGGGGGCCTCAGCAGGTTCATCTGCATTTTAACAACCTCCCCAGGTGATCCAGGAGGCCCAGTGACCACTTTTTTGAGACCCTAGAGGTCTAGAGGATTTAAGTTTATGACTCTGGGGAGCAGGGAAATGGCCATGGATGGGGGAAAAGAATAGACTTTAAAGACACCGGAAACACTCATTCAGGTCGGTTAAGGGAGACTGTCCAGATGTGGCCCTCCAGGCCCCCTCCTCCCAGCACCAGCTGCGAAAAGGGTCAGGGGTCAATCACCACCCCCTCCCCTCAATCCAAGAAGTCACTGCAACTTTACCACCGTCTAAAGTATTTGTTTAATAACAACAACAGAAAAACCACCCCCACAGAACTATTGTAAAACAATATTCTCAGTCGGTGATCATTGTAATATACAATACAAAACAATTTCCTCAGAAATCTGAGAAGCACCAAACGTGACCATTTTTTAAAAGTCTGCTTTTCAAAAAATAGAAACACACGGGGAACCCCTCCCAAAGTCTCTGCCGAAGGGAGGTGTTGGGAGTATCGCCTTTCCCTCCTCAGTCCCCTAACTGTGGGCTGGATCCAGCTAAGGACCCAAGGCCCGCCGGTCTATCCTGTTTTCCCCAGCTCCGTGAAGAGGCGCTTGCGGGGACCGAGAACACTTATTCCTCCAGCCTCCCGGAGGGCCGGGGTCCACTGGTCCCAGAGGGCGACACTTCAGCGACACAAGATGCGATCGTCAGCCGGAACACATGCTGTCTGTGAAAATGAGAGGAGCATGATGCAGGTTGGTGAGGGCGAGACTACGGCGCAGCAGGTGACCCCCCACTCCCCTCCAGGAGACCCCTCTGAGGGAGGGCCTCGCTATGTAGGTGCCAGAAAGGATGGAGGCACATGTACTACAATCCCCCTCCCTGCCACCACCCCAGTTTCCCCATCGGTAGAATGATCTCGAGCTCCAGCTAGTAGGGCCTCACCTCTGCCGCCAAGGCGCTGATTTCGCCATTGAGGGTGCTGAGCGGAGCCCGGACCGGCAGCCCCCGTCCCCCTGGGGTTCCGACTTCGGATTCCGAGTTCAGCTCCAACTGCAGGTCCCTGATGTAGTCGATGACGTGCTGCAGGATCTCTACCTTGCTCACTTTGCGGTTCTGGGGCAGAGTGGGCACCAGCTCCTTGAGGCGCGAATAGCAGCCGTTCATGTCATAGAGCAGCACGTTCACCTGCTGCTCGTCCAACAAGGAGGGCAGGCGCGTCCCCGCGCAGCGCGAGATGGCCACGCTCTGCTCGGAGAGGCAGCGCACCACCTCGCCCGCGCCGCCCGCCGCCTTGCTGGCCTTCAGCGCGCAACTGGGGCCCGCGGCGGGAGCGGTGCTGCCACTGGCGACCTTCATGACTCTGGCGAAACGGTAAGACCCGCGATGGAGTGAGGAGGCTGGCGCCGAGCGCTAAACGCGGGTGAGAAAGTCAGAGGAAGAGAGTAGAATGCGGGAGCGAAACCCCCGGAGCCAGTATTTTATAGGGACACCCCCGGGGGCGGGCTCAAGCGTTCAAAAGCAGCCAATACGAGGCGTGGAGGCGTGGTCTCGTGTTCTCCTGGGTCCCGCCCCCTCGTTCAACTAGTGCACCCTCGCGTTGGTGGAAAGGTGACCGAGTTTTAAGACAGATTGAGGGCGCGAGGCAGAGCGGCCACTGGAGACGAGGGCGTCTTGGGAGGAGGCAGGGAGGCCAAACCGGTACTGCAGACAACGCAGACACCTGGGAACGGTCCTGTGTTCACTTTCTCGCCTCTCCCGCTCCATTGTATAGGTGAGAGAAACTGAGGCCTGGACAGAGAAGCGGCTGCTTTTGGGTCGTCCAGAGAACCCAAGACAGCCCAGGCTTTCCAGATCCTCTTGGAAGATAACCTCTCGGATTCTGGTCTCCAAATAGCAGGGCCGAATTTTAAAGCGGGATTTCGTTTACCCTCAACTCCCGGGGCTGGACTTCCCCACTCCCCAGGGACGCTGCTGTGAATACTCCTGGGACCGGGAACGCCTAGCCAGTTTCCTTGAGGTGGGAGCAGTTAATTAGGGAGATTCAGCTAGGGGTTGCGTCTCTGGGACCTGAATTAGCTGCAATGCGCGCGGTTGAGTGAGGTTGCAGGCCCCTGCAAAAATTTGTCAAATCTGGGCTGGGGATTTAGCTCAGTGGTTCTGCCACCTACCTCGCTAAGCGCCAAGGTCCCAGGTTCGATCCCCGTACCAAAACCAAACAAAAGTCTGCCAAAACTGCAGCAACTAGTGATTTTTAATTTTTCTCCCTTTTTTTGCTTGGATTTTTTTCCCCCTTAAAGGCCCCGAAGCAGGGTCTCCGAGGGCTCCGCAGCTGCGGAGATCGAGCCTCCCCCCTCCTTTCCCGGGCGGGTCTGTGTCAGCGTCTGAACAAGCGGCTCAGACCGTTAGACGCCAGGCCCGTGACGTCACCCATTCATAAAACCCGGACGGGCTGTCAGCCTGGCGCCGCGCGGGCGGTCGCCATGGAGACGGCAAACTGGGCTGGAGCGTTCCAGCTCCCCCCTCTTGTCACCTGCAGACCCCGGGCGGGAGGCCTGGGAATGCGTGCCTTGTGGGTGCGGTCGCTGGGCAAGGGTCACCTTACCTCCCCGCCCCACACCTGCGAACTTCCCCCAACCAGCCCCACAGCTTGGGCCACCTGGGAGGTTTTCTCTTTGCCTTCCTAATCTAATCCCCCGAACTCCCCTCGGGCTTGGGGTAAGAGGCCTGAGCTGCATCCTTTGGTCCTGTTGGATGAATTTAGGTGAGTCTCCAGCTTGCTCCAAGCAAGCTCTGCTGTTTAGAATCTGTCTGGTTTCGATAGCGATCACAAATGTAACCATTTGTCACTTCCTCACTTCATGCCAGCACTGTGCAAGTTTGCACAACTTTCTTGGTATAGAAAGGAGGAAACTGAGGCTTTAGCAAAGCCTCCGAAGTCCTCAGGCATGGTGGTGTACTCCTGTAATTCCTATTTCTCTGGAGGCTGAGACAGGAGGATCGAAAATTTGAGTCCTGCCTGGACAGTTTGGCAAGATCCTGTTTCAAATTTTTAAAAAGTGTGTGTGGGGTAGAGAGTTGGGCATATAGTTCCGTGACGGAGCTCCCTGGGCTCAAACCCCAGTGTGGGGAGGGTGGAGCCTTCCAGGAGCCAGAGAAGTTGTACAGTTGCATGGGACATTACTGTAATGCAGCAACTTGATGCCTAAGGTAGAGAGTGACTCCAAATGCCCTAGACATTCACCTAGACGTTTCACCAGGCAGTGAAACTGAGGCTTAAGCCTCATGGTCACCCTGATAAACAGGGTTAAAATACTATGCTAATCTAGGAGAGGGTGACATTATACTCCTACTTTGCTCTAGCACTTAATCCACAGGGTAGCAGCAAGGTTCCCTTTTCCCACAGATGTTTAGGGGAGGGAACAATAAACCAGCCCTCTGACTCCATCTCAGGAAACCAGGAAAACTAATCAGTGAGTCCTGCTTCAAAGGAGAGAGACATCATCAATTAATTAGCTGGACTCCTCATCCCCTGACCAACACACCCCTAGATGCTTCCCACTTCCAAGGCCTTGGTTGAAAGAACATTATGCTGCTCCAAAGAACTGCTGAAGGACTGGAAAGACAAGAGTCAACCAGGGGAAATTGGGATATTAATTCATTACCAAGTGTTTATACAATGACCCAGCAATTCTACCGGCTGCAGTCAATTTCAGGGAAAGCTACTGCAGAGACAAGACACAGATGTGTGCCCAAGGGTGTTCAGTGCTGTACTGACGCAAGAGGGAAAGTCGGAAATAACTTAAATGACCCTCAACAGTGGCATTATAGAAACTGTGAGTGACCCATCAGTGCCTGGCATGGCTGTGCAGCAGGTGACCAGTGTGGCTCTGAGTATGAAAGTCCTCTGTTGGGCTGAGAGTGTAACTCAGTGGTAGAGCACTTGCCTTTTTT
>NW_022900934.1:26648184-26651059 GCF_012274545.1 Fukomys damarensis
TCTGTGTGTGTGTGTGTGTGTGTGTGTTTCTTTTTGTTTTTGTGAGACAGGGTCTCACTGTGAAGTTCAGATTGTCCTTGAACTCACTTTGTAGGGCCCCAAACTTGTGGTGACCGCCTCCTGAGTGCTGAGATTACAGGTGTGCGTGACCATAGCCAGCTAGCCCTTGCCTTTTGAGGCCCCAGGTCCAGTTCCCAGCCCCATAAAAACAAAACAAGATAAACACCAAATCACAAACAGGGATTGCTACTGTGGAGAGGACGGAGAGGAGGGTGAGCCGTGAGTAGGAATTTCACTTTCAACTTTTGTGTGTATTGTTGGGGATGGAACCCATACATAATACCATGAGCCACACCTCAGCCCCTTATCCCTGCATACATACTTCATAAGTTTTTCTTTTTTAAATGGCCCATTGAAGTGTAATCGACACACTGCACTTAGAAAGTGTACAATTTGAAAATGTTTGACTCATGTGCTCACCCATCAACACTAACACAAGAAAATTAACACATGCTTCCCCAGCTTTTCTTCTGCCCATGGAATTCTTCCCTTTCCCCATTCCACTCCACATACTATTTTGCCCAACTACTGATATGCTTTCTCTATAGATTCATGTGCAGTTTTTAGGTTTTTTTTTTTTTTTGGTACCAGGGATCGAACTCAGGACCTTGTGCTTGCAGAGCAGGTGCACCACCACTGAGATAAATCCCCAGCTCCGCCTTTTTTTATATACTGGGAATCAAACTCAGAGCCTCATTTTTTTTTTCTTTTTTTTCTTTTTGGTACCGGGGATTGAACTCGGGTCCTTGTGCTTGCAAGGCAGGCCACCGAACCGCTGAGCTAAATCCCCGGCCCTTTTTTTCTTTTTTTAATTGCTTATATTTTTCTTTTATTCAAGGGTTGACTCACAGGCAGGCATTTTAAAGGAAAGACCACAACTAAAAATGTCTTGCCAGGGCCAGGGATTTAGCTCAGTGGTTTCACCGCCTGCCTTGCAAGCGCAAGAGCTCAAGTTCAGTACCTGGTACCAAACACAAAACCAAACAGAAGTCTTGTCAGGATGACACTGGTGAAAGTACAACGGTCACCTGAACAAACTAAACCCCTCCCCTCTGCCTGGGTCCTTTCAAGCGAATTGTCTTGAACAGAGGACTGGTATGGCGGAAGCATTTCTTTTTCTTTTCTTTTCTTTTTCTGTTTTTGGTACCGGGAATTGAACTTGGGACCTTGCTCTTGCAAGGCAGGCAGTGGAACCACTGAGCTAAATCCCCAGCCCAGGTGGAAAGTATTTCAAATAACCCCAAAAATCACAGAGAGTGGGTTGGTTTGCCAGCTCCTTGAGGAGGAAAGCCAGCAGTTAATTCACCCCGGGACACAGCAGCCCCACGGTACGGAGACAGTGCTTCAGAAGTTTACCGCTGAGGTCTGCTTCTGCAGCAGCAACAGAGCCATCTCTGCAGCAGCTCCTTCCCTCCTTCCTGCTGTCTCTGCTCCTCTCCTTGTAGACCTCCAGCCTCTGGAGAAAGGCTTCCTGCTTCTTGAGTTCTTCCGAAGAGTGGCTGTGAGTGCACCTGGTCAGCTTGGTCCCACAGGTCACAGAATTTTATATGAATGGAATTAAACAACACACATTATTTTTGTAGCTCATTTAGTCTGGTTTCTCTCTCTGGTGTGTGTGGTTCTAGGGCCTTCACACTGAGCTACATGTCCACACTTTTTATTACTTTGTTTTAATTTGACACATGGTCTCATTAAATCACTAAGTTTCCCAGTGAAAGTTTCAGCCCTACCGCAGCCTCCCAGTGTGCTGCACCACAACACCTAGCCTTGAGTCTGGTTTCTTTTGCTCAGAATAACTATTTGGAGATTTGTTCATGTTCATTCTTTTTCATTGCTGAGTAATATTCCGCTATGTGGATGTGCAGCCATTTTTTTATATACCTGCTGAAGGATATTTGGAGTGTCTATAACACTGATTGATTCATTGTACTTGGGATTGAACCCAGGGCCTTCACACTGAGCTACATCCTCAGGCCTTGTATTATTATCTTTTAAAATTTTGAGACAGGTGGGCCAGGGATTTAGCTCAGTGGTTCCACTGCCTGGCTTGCAAGGGCAAGGTCCCAAGTTTGATCTCTGGTAACAAAAAAAACAAAAAATAAACAAAAAAAATTTTTTTGAGATAGAACTGTGATAAATTGCCTAGGTAAGGCTTGAGCTTGTGTGCCATCCTCCTGCCTCAGCCTCCCAGAGTGCTAGGATTATAGGGATTTACCACTGTGCTCAGCAATTTTTACTGTTTTGGTTCTAGGGATTGAATCCATGGTATCGCACATGCTAAGCACATACTCAACTACTGAGCTACAGCCCTAGCCCAATGGTATATAATTTTTGGTTAGTACAAATAAAGCTTTTGCCAGGTGTGGTGGCACATGCCTTTAATCCCAGCACTCGGGAGGCTGAATTTGGAGGATTATCATGAGTTTAAGGCCAGTCTGGACTACACAGTGAGACCCTGTCTGAAGCCCCACCCCCAAAAGGAATATTTTGTGGTATATTATGTAATATTATGTAGTATACTATATTATCTAAAATGGTACAGAGGGCTTTCCCACTGAGCTACATCCCTAACCCTTTTTTTAAAACTTTTTTTGTTGTTGTTCTAGGAATCAAACTGAGGACCTTGCACTTGCCAGGCAGGTGCAGCACCACTGAGCTAAATCCCCAGCCTGGCCCCTTTTTAAACTTTTGAGACAAGTTCCTGATAAATTACCCAGCTTGGGGTGTAACTTGCAATCCTCCTGTCTCAGCCTCCCAGAGTGCTGGGATTATAGGCATGTGCCACTGTGCCCAATTTTTTTTTTTTTTTTTTTTG
>NW_022900934.1:26651299-26652884 GCF_012274545.1 Fukomys damarensis
TTTTTTGGTACTGGGTATCGAACTCGGACCTTGTACTTGCAAGGCAGGAGGCAGAACCACTGAGCTGAATCCCTGGCCCTGTGCCCAGCTTTTTAAAGAAATGTGCTGCTGCTGGAACCCAGGGTCTCAGTAGTCAAGGGCTCTACTCCAGAGCCATTCTTCCAACCTCCCGCCTTCAGGGTTTCAAGTGAACACTGCAAAACAGGCTTAGAGACCCGGAACCTGGCTCTTCACTGCACTTCCCTTAGCTTCCTGCTGAATAACGAGGCCCCCTAAACACATATGTGTGCACGTGCGCGCGCACATGCACACACACACACACACCCACACACGCACACTCTGTCTGTCACAGTCAGGCCTGTGGAGAAAAGTTGGTTTCATTTCAGTCCAGAAAATGATCAGTATTCCCAGGCGCTGGTTTTTATCTTGCACATTTTTAAGGCCTGACAAGGAGTTTAATAAAGGCTGCCTGTTTATCTTCTTGCCAAGAGGGCATTTTCTGTCCCTCTCCTCAGCAGTGTGAATGGGGCAAGCATTTTCCTCCAGGCCCCACCTATCCGAGTGAGCTCAGGACAACAGTTCACTGCTGGTGGCCAGGCAGCTGGGGTGCAGGCTCTTTATGAACCCATGTTCCCAGCCCAGGTTCACACTCAAGCTCTCCTGGGGCCTTTCTCAGGCACCCGGTGCCACTGGGTTTCACTGCTCCCCGGGTAGCCGGGTCTCCTCGTCTCTTACCTGGAGCGGGTGCTCCTCCCACTGGGGTGAAAGAGCTGAGGCCATACCTGCTGAGTGAGTGCCTTTCCTTTCCTCCCCGACCCCCGTTATTTCTTTTTCTTTTTTCTATGCTGGGGATGGAAGACACAGGTCTTCACACATGCTAGGCAAGAGCTCTACCGTGGAGCTACATCTCTATCCCTTTTCATTTTGAGACAAAGACTTGATAAACTGCCCAGGCTGGCCTTGAACCTCTGGGCTCGAGCCACACTCCTGCCCCTGTCTCTGGAGTGGCTGTGACTGTAGGTGTGTGTCCAGCTGCCGGGGCCTCTTCCTTACGGCTCTGTCACTGCACCTCCCTTTCTCTCTTCAGCCGAGCCTCCGCCGGCCTCCAGTTCCCCGGGCAGATGGATGGTGTGGACTACGTGCTTACCCCGTGTCGGGCAGGGATTCTGGTGTTAATCTAAGAGGGTGAGCGCCGGAGGCCAGGGACGCTGCTGTGCTCACAGCACTGTCTCCTGGAAGCTGTGGCGGGGCCTGACACCGGGAGGCACTCAGTGGATGCACTGACAGAAACAGATGGCCCGTGTGTGGGCAGTACGGTCTTGTCCCCTTGACGACAGTGGCCACCGAATCCTGGAGCCGTTGAGTGACCTCCTCCAGAGCACACAGTGGCGAGGTCGCGTGGCAGCTGGGGAGTCACCTCTAGCAGGGGCTGGCGTGAACACAGGTCTACACTGCAGCGCAGAGCGTGTCCTGGTTGACACGCATTCCCATCAGGCGTGTTCCTCCCTGCCCCTCCCGAGCCTTGGCCTTGGAGACTCCAGGGCAGGCGTGCCCTGTGCCACGTGACCCGCCCCGGCCCGCCCGG
>NW_022900934.1:26652979-26658465 GCF_012274545.1 Fukomys damarensis
CCGCCCCCATGACTGGAGACCACAGCGCCACCTCCCACCCCCAGCCCTGCCCCAGCCAGCACTGCACCTCGCTGAGACTAAAACTCAAACTCCTCCCTGTGCCTGTGGCCCCTCACCGTCACCAACCATAGCTCCTCCTGCCCTGCCCTTTCTCCTGCCAGCTGCTTGGCCTCCTTCAGGAAACCAGCCCCATCCTGCCTCAGGGCCCTTGCCCTTGCTGTTTCTTCTGCCTGAAACACTTAATCAACCTGGTCTTTGTAAGACTTTTCATTCCCTTCCCTTGCCTTGCCTTTCTCCTCCTTTCCCTCTCCCTTTATCCTTTGCTTGTCCCTTCCTTCCTTTGATCCTCCTTCCTTCTCTCCTTTCCCCATCTGGGGATCAAACTCAGCGGTGCTCTACCACTGAGCTGTACTCTCAGGCCCATTTAAAATTTTAAGGAGGGAGCCGGGCGTGGTGGTGCACGCTTGTAATCCCAGCACTCGGGAGGCTGAGGCAGGAGGATCGCTGTGAGTTTGAGACCAGCCTGGGCTACACAGTGAGTTCCAGGTCAGTCTCAACTACATAGTGAGACCCTGTCTCAAAAAAAAAATTTTTTTTAAAGCAGGACTGGAACTCATGATCTCCTGCCTCAGTTCCCCAAAGTGCTCGGATGACAAGCGCGTGTCACTGTGCCCTGCTAGACTTCATTTTTCAAGTCTCAGATCAAATCCCCTTCTCAGCTGCCTTCCCAAACCTGGTTACTTTCTTTCACATCCTCCTGGTCTTATTCATTACACTTATTAACCTTTGCAATGATCTTTGTTTTCTGACATTTTGTCCACTTCCTGTCCCACTCCCCCATTTCCTCCTAGGCTGTGTGCTCTAAGAAAATACAGCTCTCGGTTCCTTAGGTCACTTCTGTGTCCCAGAACTGAACTAGTGCCTGACTCAGGAAAGTTAAGCAATTTGCCTAAGGTTACACAGCATAGTACTTGGAGCAAGGTAATATTTAGGGCAGCATGAGTTGAATAAAGGTCCTCAGTTTCCTCTGGGACAAATTTTGAATTTAACCTACAGAGTTAGGACATTCCAATATTTAGTACTCAAAAATGGGAGTCAGGATGGGCAATATTTTACTCTGAGGGTGGGGGATCTCCTTTCTCCACCCCCCAGACTCAGCAGGAGAGGGTGGAGGGTCACTCAGGGGTGAGAGGGCTTGTACCACTCTGAATTTGACCGGCTGTCAAAGCTCTGCCAAGTCTCTTACTCACTCTGGGTCTCAGTTTCTCCATGGGGGGTGTGGGAACCAATCAACAGACTCCAGCTGGAGGGTTCCTGCTGGTTTTCTGGGTTGTTGTAGGCAGTGTGGGCCCCAGGACCAGATCCACCTTTCCCCCTCCATCCTGTTTTCCAAAGAGGCCCTGGAACAATGGACAGGCTTCTGTAGCCTGGCGCCTGGGCCCCTCCTCAGCCCTGCAGATGGGCGGGGTAGGGCCTTCCTGCGCTGGACAAAGGGCCCTGCTGCCCTCCCGGGTCTCAGCAGCAGAGGCCAGGGAAGAGCCAAGGCCCAGGGAGCCCCCGTCATAGCTCCAGACCTGCAGGGTCACAGGCGTCCCTTGCCATACACACCCGAGTGTGCGCACACACAGTGCCACCAACAAACACAGACCTGCAACAGAGCCACCCTCCAGATGCCCAGCGCACAGTGCAGTGTGACAGCCCGCCAGCACACGCCGAGAAACAGACATGATATCCCCTCAACAGCAACACAGACGTGCGCCCTCCTGCACCCCGCACACACCGGCACGACTCATCCCTGCTTGCAACACCTCAGAGTGCAGCACTTGCGCCCCAGACTCAGAGACTGCAATGAAGCACGGGATGAGCTCACTTCCTGCAGGCACCCGTGTGCGATTTGCAGGCCTGGCTGGCACCTACTTGCACCAGTGCAAAGACCCCCAAGCCCTGACCCCACCTCCTCATGGCCTGCTAGGTGTGGACACCCCCACTCTGACACACAGTGCAGACTTCTGCGGACACAGCCACACCTGCCAACCTCAGGTGTCCCACGCACATCCACAGGCCCAGGCCCTGCCCTGGGCGGAGGTGTGGGAGCTGTCTGACCCTGGCAGCCACAGAAGGTGATGGCACCAGCCAGGGGTGCCCCCAGGCCACACGGCCACACCCTAGGCAGAGCCTAACCAGACCGCTGCCTCCAACAGCCCCTGAAGTGGGAAGAGGGAGGCTGTTTAAGAGACTTCTGGGTGAGGCCTCCGTGGCTTCTCTTCAGCCCATTGTGGATGGACAGGAGGCTCCACAGGTGCCCCTCCCGTTGCTCCCAGCCTGGCCCTCCCTTGACTCACCTGCCTGCCTTACACCTGGCTCCCTCAACTGCCCCAGGGCCCAGGACCCGGGAACCAACTGAGGGCAAGTCTCCCAGGACCCACCCAACTCCCTGACTAGTCTGCAAAGCCCAGGGCAACTCCTACCCTTCCTACCGAACCCAACCCTGAGTATCCTGTCACCAGGTGGTAGCTCCTCCAGCTGCACCCTTGATTCAGGCTGCAAGCAGAGATATACTCTCAAATACTATGTATGACTCATGACAAGCTCTTCCTATGTTTTCTTTTTAAAAGTATTACTATTTTTTTTTCTTTTCTTTTTTCTGAAGCAAAAGTACACATATGCTGGCTGAAAGGAAGAAGAGACACCCAGAAACATTGAAAGCAATAGGGATCTTTTTTCCTGGGAGCAGGGGAGAGTTCTCTTACAAGGCCAGAGAAGCCTGGTTTCACATTCTGGGGCTGCTACACCCAGCAGCATGACTGAATGACTTCACATCTTCCTGTCTCAGTGTTTTGTCTGGGGGTGGTAGTGGCAGGAACTGCCATCTCTATGAGATTGAAAGAGTTAAGTCGTGGGAAAAAGAGCTCAGTGCAGCTCCTGACAAAGTCACCATTCAGTAGGCACTTTTTTTTTTTTTTTTCTGAGACAGGGTCTCACTATGTAGTTGAGACTGACCTGGAACTCACTATGTAGCCCAGGCTGGTCTTGAACTCACAGTGATCCTCCTGCCTCAGCCTCCCGAGTGCTGGGATTACAGGCATGTACCACCACACATGGCAGTAGGCACTTTTTAAAATTTTTCTTTTTAAAATACTTTTTGGAGCTTGAACCAGAACCTTGCACATGGTAGGCAGGCACTCTACCACTGAGATACACCACTAGCCCTTTAAATTTTGAGAATCTGGATAAATTGCCCAGACTGGCCTTGAACTTGTTATCTTCCTGCCTCAGCCTCCCCAGTAGCTGGGATGACAAGTGTGCATCGCCATGGCCGGTTGACACTAAGTATTATTAGTTGAGTGGCTCTTATGTCTCTCCTAGCAGTCACCTTTTTAAAATACTTGGGCATATACTCCACCCTTGAGTTTCAGAAGTTAAGAATCATGAAATGCCAACTGTTCATTAAATGAACAAGTACTGCCTGCCTGCTCTTGGTTAGGTTAGGTGCATTGAGGAACAGAAGACCCAGGCACATGATTTGGGGAGCTGTTCAGGTGGGAGGAACCAACCAGGAATAATCACCAGCGGGGTGGTCAATTCCAGGCTGCTGGATCCACATGCTAGGTACAGAGATGCCACTAGTGGTGGCTGTTGCATTTGCAAGAGGACACTTTGTATGAATTAGGAAGAGGAATCCCGGGTCAGGAATGGTGGCTCATGACTGTACGCTCAGCACTCTGAGAGGCTGAGGCAGGAGGGTTGCGAGGTGGAGTGTAGCCTGAGCAATTTAGTAATTTATCAAGACCCTGTCTCTAAACAAGAAAATGTAAAAGGAAGGTGCTTAGGTATAGCTTAATATAAAGAACATGGGTTCAATTCTCACTACAAAAAATAAAAAACAGAAAAGAAAAAGAAGGTTCCCTAGTCTGCATTGAGCAAACCCTCCACAAGGGTGCTATTTGTAGCCTTGAAGCCTGTCAGTGGCCGAGCAGATGTGGTCACAGTGGTCCACAGTCTGGCAGGGGAGACAGACAGGGTTTAATGCGGCCATCACTCCCACAACGCCCCAGGGCTGTGACAGAAAAACAGCAGCACTGGGTGGGGGGGTGACCCAGGGGGACCTGCACGGCATAAAGGAAAACCAGCAAGGAGGCCACAGCCCAGCTAGATGAAAGCAGGCCCGGGGCGCGCGTGCGTGCGTGCGTGCGTGCGTGTGTGTGTGTGTGTGTGCTCCTGAACCCCTGCATGTGCAGCTTGCATGCCTGGCAGGTCTGCAGGGGGCAACTGCGTCGTGACCCTGCCGACAACTTTCAGATCTTTTAATATAAACTGTTGGTGAGGATGTGGGAAAATGGAAACTCTCGTCCACTGCCAGCGGGGGTGTGAACTGGTATGATCGCTTGGAACTCACGCGGCAATAGTGAGTAAAAGTGAGCATTTGGACACCCTGTGACCCAGCGGTGCTCTCCCTCAGGCGGACCCGGAGTCCCGCCCACCAGGCAGCCCGTGGGGGCGGGGCACGCGGCCACAGCAAATGGACAACCACCTCCCATCCAAGGACAGAATGCAGACAAGAAGTAACGGTGGCCAAACATGCAGCATTTAAGAGGAATGCACTAAATGTCTGTGTATGCTGCTAGATACACACAGAGATGTTGCTTAGGGAAAATGAAGTGGTTGTTTTAAAAGCATAAATTAAAAACACACAAGCACTGCTAATACATAAAGCAACACGGCCAGGAAGGCCACATGCCAAAGTCATGCATCAACTGAAGAGTGGGTGTGAGTGGTAAATAGACTCGGAGAAAGCAAAGGGGGAGCCCTATGCCTGGTGCATGTCTGTGACTCCAGCTACCCTGGAGGCTGAGGCAGGAGGATCAAATTTCCAGGGCCTAGCCGGGTTTGGTGGGCCCTGCCTGTAATCCCAGCCCTTGGATGCAAGAGGATTGCTGAGAGCTCGAGGCTTGCCTGGGTTACATAGTGAATTCAAAGCCAGCCTGAACCATCGTGCTATCCTGTCTCACAAATCAACAAAACAAAGGAGCCCAGAGATTTAGCTCAGTGACACCACTTGCCTTGGAAGAGCAAGGTCCTGAGTTCGTTCACTGGTACCAGGAAAAAAAAAAAAGTTAAAAGAGAATTAAAAAACAAACAAACAAACAAACAAAAAAATTTGGGGCTAGCCAGGGTAACTAATAAAACCCTGTCTCAAAATAAAAGGAGGCTGGGCCAGGGATTTAGCTCAGTGGTTCTGCAGTCTGCCTTGAAGGCGCAGTCCCCAGTTCGATCCCCGGTACCAAAGACAACCAAAAAAAATTAAATAAAAGGGTGGTGTAGCGCAGTGGTCGCTTGCCCAGTGCAGCGCTGGCCCAGCGCGTGCTGAGCCCTGGGTTCCATCCTCACTACGAGTGGGGCAGGCACGCAGTGCAGTCTCAGGGCTGGAACAGAAGCGCGGAGGCCTCCCGGGCGCCTGGGCTCCGCACCCCGCGGCAGATGGGCGC
>NW_022900934.1:26659107-26666808 GCF_012274545.1 Fukomys damarensis
CACGGAAGTGACTCTCTGTGCGGTTTTTATTCTGGGTGTGGGGTTAGTAGAGTAATGCGGTATGCATATTGTGTCACCTGGTGATCGACACTGTGAAAAAAAAATCAGTCAAGAAAGTGGGGTTGGGGTAAGGAGGGCTAGAGGTCGGGGTGGGCTTAATTAATTGGGTTGTTGGAGGTCACCACAGGTCTCCCCGAAAAGGGGATATTTCAGTAAAGAATGTATTATTCTCTTCTCTCTGCTATTCAGGAAAAGAAACATTCCAGGCAGAAGTCACAGCCAGTGCAAAGGTCCTGAGGCAGAGGTGTGCCTGCTTGCTTGGCAGAAGAGAAAGTGGCCAAAGTGACTAGCAGAGTGAGCCAGGAGGAAGGTGCTAGAAAATGGGGTCAGGGAGACATTCAGGGTGGGGCATGGCAAGATCATGTGACCCTGGGTGTGACTGCAGTGAGGACTATGTTTTTGTTTTTGTTTTTTTTTGGTACCGGGATCAAATTTGGGTCCTTGGCACTTGCAAGGCAGGTGGTGGGACCGCTGAGCTAAATCCCCAGCCGTGAGGACTGTGTTTTTTACTCTGGGTGAGACTGGAGTCATGAGGAGCTTTAGACACAGGAGGGTTGGAGTCCCCAACTTCTCATGTTAAATCTCATCCAGTCTGATGCAGCAGTGCAGTTATTATCCCCATGGTGTGTAACACACGGCCCTGTGAGCCCCAGGACCTGCACTTCTCCATTCGTATGGCAGCAGTTGGTTTAGATCAGCCTGTTAAGGCTTCCAGTTCAACTTGATGTGTTTTCAAAATTGGGTCAGTTTGACATGTTTTCTTTGAAAAAGGATCCACCGATTTTAACACATTGTCAGAGGGCCTGGGAGGAACAGGCACACTGTATGTGGCAGCTGGGCTTGCGAGAGCAACGGGTTGAGAACCACCTCAGTGTTCACTAAAGGAGAATGGCTGAGCTGTGGATCTCCCTGTGATCTGGGCAGTCGGGGCAGCCCTTTGACCCTCAGGAAGTTGTCCTAACGACGACGCACCCAGCCGTGAGGACTGATGTATGGACGGGAAGACCGGCTAGTTGGAAAAGACCCATATGTCCACCTGGGCATTGCTTGGGAAAGCAATGTTCCAGCCCAGGGAGCTGTAAAGGGAAATTGGGAATAGTGGGGTGGTCCACCACCTGCAATGCCCGCTGCTCTACTCGTGCGGCTAAGACGGGAGGATGGCAAGTTCAAGGCTAGCCTGGGCAACTTAGTGAGAACTTGTCTCAAAATAAAATAAAAAGGGTTGTGGATATGGTCAGTTGCAGGGTGCCCCTGGATTCAACCCCTAGCACTGCGATCACTGTCATGATCAGCATCGTAATGGGAAGAGTGGGTGAGAAAATTGTTATTCAGGTGCATTATGTGGGAATGAAACAAGTTTCAGGAGCTGTATGCCTAGACCACCACCACTTGTATTTAAAAGAAGAGAGATAGTGCGTGCCTAGAATCTTAGCATCTTAGCATTCTGCAATCCCAGGCTGAAGCAGGAGGATGGCCACAAGTTTGAGGCCTGCCTAGGCTATATAGTGATACTCTGTCTTAAAAAACAAAACAAAACAAGAAAGGCTAGGAATGTAAATTCAGTGGAAAAGAGATTATGTTTGTAGTATTTGCTTATATCTCCTTAGGAAACAGCACTGTGGAGGGGAAGAAGGGAGATATTATTCTTTATTTGTGGTACCACTGAACTACATCCCCAGCTCCAAACCACTCAACTTTTTTTTTGGGGGGGTACCAGGTATCAAACTTGGGTCCTTGTGCTTGCAAGGCAAGTGGGAGGAACCACTGAGCTAAATCCTCCGTCTTTAAACTTTGTTTTTTAAATGGTAGTGGGGAGGGACTGAACCCACAGGCTAGGCAAGTGCTCTCCCGCTGAGCTCCATCCCCACCCCTTATGGTGGACTTCTTTTTGTTGTCTGTACTTCTATATCGTTTGCCTTTCTCTGATGACATATTCATAAAGATGATTAAAATGGTAACATTCATTATAGAGCATTTAGAAATATAGTTTAGCTCTAAACAAAATTAAAAATACCTTTTTTGGGGGGGTACTGGGGATTGAACTCAGGACCTTGTGCTTATCAGGCAGGGCAGTGCCACTGAGCTACGTGACAGGGCCAAAACCACTCTTCAATTACCTCCCTACACACAGAAATGCCTGGAGATACCTCCTGGCTAAGTATTTTGGTGCAGCAGGAGACCTGGATTTGGACAAGATACAAAAGTAGTTTTACACTGGGGAACAGAGATGTGTGTGGTGTGTGTGTGTGTGTGTGTGTGTGTGTGTTTATGTGTTCTTTAATGATTTCCAAGATTCCACTTGAGGTATTGATTCTGATGTTCTGATATTGCTATGATAGGCAAGTATCATCTCTTCCCAGAGGCCTGCTGTAAATGCCTCTACCCTGTCCCATTCACTTCCATTTATCATGAGGTGAAATTATTGTATTTATTTGGGGAAATATTTATTTATTTATTTATTGGTACTGGGGATCGAACTTGGGACCTTGCTCTTGTAAAGCAGGTGGCAGAACCACTGAGCTAAATCCCCGGCCCAAGGAGGAAATATTATTTAGTTCATGGGCATATGGTTTCTGGAGTGTACAAACCAAGCAAGAATAACAATTCCAATTAAAGATCAAGCAATGCAGTAAAAATTCAGAACACACTAGAATACAGTAGATGCTTAATAAGTCCAAACCACGACTCAGCAAACCCCACCCCCACACCCAAAGTGTAAAATATTCCATTCTTCAGTCATTTCATCCATTCAAGCTTCATTTAATTAAGGACCTACTATGTAGCATGCTTTGGTTAAATTATGGGGAGAGAGGGATGGCTGACATTTAGGTCTCTCTCCCTTCTTAGCTTCCTTAGAGACTTTCACATGACTTCTTTTCAGGATCTTCATCTAATTCAACACGTGATGTGATTAAAGATATAGTGAATGTCCACATTTTTTAAAAATATACAGAGCTGAACATGGCGGTGCACACCTGAAATCCCAGCACTTGGGAGGCTGAGGCAGGAGGATGGCTATGAGTTAGAGGCCATCATGAGCTACATAGTGAGTTCAAAGCTAGTTTGGCGGGTGGGGATGTAGCTCAGCAGTGCCACACCTGCTTGGCAATCACAAAGTTCTGAGTTTGATTCCTGGTACCGCCCCCCCTTAAAAAAAGAAAAGCTAGTCTAGAATATGTAGCAAGACCCTGTATCAAAAATTTAAATTTTTTAAATTTTAGTAAGAGACAGCACCATTAATCCCCCTCAAAATACTCTCCCTCTCTTCAAACAGTCATTCGTTGTACTTGCTACGTTCTGAAGTTCTGCAAGTCCTTTTCGTGAGTGACTTTAGATGTGCTCTTGTGACTGCCTGGATGTCTTGAATCTATTCACAATGTTTACCTGTCAGTCACTTTGATTTTGGGGGATGAGCAAAAAGTTGCAGATCAGGTGAATAAAGTAGAGGGGGACATGGTGTCAGGTTTTTACAAGCCCGCCTTCTGTTAGATGACACTTGGCGGCTGCATTCACTGTATTTTTGATCACACCTTGTGCAGACAGACACTCAAGAAAGAGGGCTTCCGGAAGTGCTTCAGAAAGTGGCAAAACAGTAGGATGTGCTCAAAGCCAAGGGGAGAGTTCTGAGGAGCACTCATGGCAATGTGTTTTCTTACTGTAATTAATCTCTTTTAAAGATTTAAGTATTGGCTGCATATTTAGATCACATTGGGTAACTGTGATCATGATGGTGATGATGTGGTCGCTAAGATCTCCGGCTCTATCCAGCGGTGAAACTGGGTCCAATCCGGGCCCTGCTGTGCCCGGGCCAACAGAGTCAAGTAGGTAGATGATCTGGGGACTCAGCAACTTCCTTTGCAAAAGGGACCCAGATAGTGCCACGGAAGGGTTGTAGTGGGGACACACGGCGACAATGATGCCATGTGCCCCCCCCTGGGTTCAGCTAAAGTCCTAAAAAAAAAACGGTGATTGCTGCAGTTTCTTTTCTTCCTTCTCTTTTCTTTTTCTTCTTTAGTGTTGCTGGGGATGGAACCTGGGGCCTTCTCGGGCTAGGCAGGCTCTCGCAGAGCCTTTCCTCCTGTCCCTGCTGCTCTCCTTCTGTCCGGCAGCCCCAAGCCTGTCGCCACCTCCGCCAGACCCTCCGGACCATCAACTCGGGTCTGCACAGAGGACACCGAGGCATGGGCTGGGGCGGGGACAGCCACTGTCGCTGCCGACTCCCCATCCCGCCCTCCTTCCTGGGAAAATCCGACAGGTGGCGGGGCCGGGCTGGACCCATTGTGCAGCGATCCGGGCCAACAAGTCGGAAGATGGATGCCTTCATTACCATGAGAATCCCGGAGAAGCGCGGACCACACAGCGGCGGCAGCGGGAAGGGCCTGAGATCCTGAGAGACCCATTTACAAACACCCGGATAATGGGACTCCCGCCCCGGCTTAATTTCTTATTTTAGGCCAATTCCATTCTGTGGGGCTTGAAAGAGACACAGGCCGAGAGAAAAATTTAGAGCAAGGACTCCCCCCCACCGTTTGTAAGTTTCCCACCCATGGCGCTGTGCATGGGGACGACAGAAGGCGCCTCGCAGCGCGTGCAGTGCCACCTCCAAGGGCATCCTGGGCAAGGCCTTCTGTCCCTCCCAGTCTTCTGCTGTGTCCCGGGTAGGTCGAGGGCGACTGGCCATTATTTGCTGAGCAAATTGGGAGAAGTAGACTTGAGGCTTAAAAAAATAAAGATGTCATCAATTTGGCCAGAGCAGAAAGGAGTCTCTGGTGTTTATGAAGGAGGCAGGTAGTAGAGAAAGCACAGTAATAAAATAACTGACAAAACCTCACTACCTCACTACATATCCCTGTTTCACAGATGGTGAAGCTGAGACTTTGAGTCAGCTGACTGAAGCCACACAGCAAGAGAATGGCAGAGCCAACCTCCGTTTTCTATGGAGATTTTATATGACACTAGAAGATCCTACTGCTCAGAAAGTCTGAGAGACACCAGCACCAGGGAGCAACCCAGGCAGAAAGGAGAAGTAAGGACTGCAAAAACCAGACCTGTCAGCCTGGTGTGATGGCACATGCTGTAATCCAGCACTCTGGGAGGCTGAAACAGGAGGAGTCAAAGTTGGGCAGTTTAGTGACTTAGTGAGACCTTGTCTCAAAAATAAACAAAGGGCTGGGAATGTAGCTCAGTGTGAATACTCTGGGTTTGATTCACAGAACACTCTCACAGTCCATCAGTCTGTCCCCCCACCCCCGTCGAGCTGTGTAGTTCAAACTGGCCTTGAACTGTGTAGCTCAGGCTGGCCTGGAATCTGGAACTCATACCCTTCCTCCTGCCTTAGCCTCTTCAGTGCTGGGATTACAGGCATGGGCCACCATACCTGATTCTTTTTCATACACACTAATGTAGGCATCTGTTTGCATGTTGTCACAGATAAACACACCAATATAGAGACAAGTACATATGCATGAGGCAGGGTGTGGTGGTACACATCTGTAATTTCAGTACTCAAAAGGCTGAGGCAGGAGGATTGCCCAGAGTTCAAGGCCAGCCTGGGCTACATAGCAAGACCCTGTCTCAAAAACAAACACCTCCCCCTTGCAAAAAAAAAATAAAAAAGGAAACCAAACAACAACAACCACAAATCTCGAGATACATACATATGCATTCTGTTAAATAAAATGTACAGGAGGTCATGGGTTTGGACCAAACCAAAATGGAGTCACACATGCTGTCGACCACACCAGCATGCCCAAACCAAGTTGTTTATCAGCTTTCCAAGAAGTCAGGGAAGAAAGGAATAAAAGCCAAACCCATGAACAAGCCAGTTATGCTGGTGTGATTAGAAAGTCCCCTTGGCTTTAACCTTTATGACAGAAAGTAACTCGAACACATACAGCCTGTGTTTTGTTCTGCCTTCATGGCCTTTCTCTGCCTGTGAAGTCAGACTCCCCTGCTCTGCTCATGGGAACACTGTATTTTACAGAATGAGGCTCTGCCTGATTCTAGAATCACAAATAAAAGCCAATAATTAGCTTAGTGGTCTGGCTGCCTGCCTTGCAAGCACAAGGACCCCAGTTCGATCCCCCCCAAAAGCCAATAAAAATCTTTAAATAAAATTGTTGTAATTTTCTTTTTTGACAGTTCACCAACACAACCAAGTAGAAACACATGTACAGTACTGTGCAACCTAAGATTTCAGCACCCTCACACTTGTGCAAGCCCACACTTGCATAGATTCTCACAACACACACACACCCCTAATCATATAGAGAACCCACCAAGTGGAGAGATTCTAGGACCAACTCCCCACTCATCTGTGACACCCGTGTCTCCACCCCTCCCGTCTTCAGAATCCCAACAGGTCTTTGGACAGCCTTAGAGGGAGGCCTTTGATGCAGGGCTAGCCCCAGGGGTACAGGGCCAGGCAGCTCCTTGTCTTGAGGTGGCTGGGAGGAAGGGGATGGTTAAGGCCTCACCTTATAGGCAAGGGTCTTCACATGCAGATACTCAATTGTCCCACAGGCTCTGCCTCGAAGTGACAGAGGTTAGATGCTGTGTAGGTGTTCCGTGGGATGGCAACAAGTAACGGAAACGAGAGGGAAAAGCTTAACTGCAGAAGCAAAACAGGTGTCAAGACAATACGCCCTGTAGATCCGATTTTGGGTTTAAAAAAAATACATGATAAGCACAGCAGGGATGAGGATGCAAAGCAGCATGGGCCAGGCCTTGGGTTCCATCCCCAGCACATCAAAAATCAAACCAAACCTAAGCAAACAGTATAATCAGCATATAAAAATGAAGTATGTCACGGTGTTAGCAGTGATTTCTGGGTGGCAAAAATGTGCTACTGTATCCCCACCCCTACAGGGTCTCCCTGTGTAGTTCAGAGTCCAGGCTGGCCTTGAACTCACAGTGGGGGGAAAGACCCTTGATTGCTATTTAAATGGCCTTAGGCAGGTTCTTTCCATGCCTTTATTTCCTCATCTGTATAATAGAGACTTACCATGGTGGGAGAGTTGAGGGCTGAGGATGTAAAGCACGTGAACACTTGCAACGGTGTTGTATACAGTAAAGCATAATGACAGTGTCACTGGAAATCTCCTTCCATGCTGTCCTGCCCACACTGCCCAGTGTTGACCAATACCTCGGGGCTGCCTGCAGGCATGGGTCTGTATGATTGGCCTAGGCAGGTGTACCAGGTTTGGCCCTTCTCTGTGTTTAATGCTTAAAAACGGTGTCATTTGTCAGGCATGGTGTTGCTTACTGCTCACAGCCACCCACAGGCTGAAGAGGAAAAAGAAGCTCACAAGGGGCGAGCACTGGCCCCTGGATGTGGGTAATGAATGCTCCAGGCCTCGGAGTTGCCCCAGACCCTTCTAGGCGGCCTGGCTACCGCTGAGGGAGGAAAGTGGGGACCACCCTCCCGGGGAGACTGCCTGTGGCTGAGGGAGGTACAGCTGTGCCCCCACGCCCCGGTGAGAACACCGAAAAGAAGGGAGGTCACACAGTGGCAAGAGCTGAGCTACGCAGCCTCATTTTATAGGTAGGAAACTGACGCACAGAGGAGCGAAGCGACTGGGCCAAGGAAACCCAGGAGGCGCACAGCCAGAACTGCAGCTGCGGGGTCAGGGCGCCCCGCAG
>NW_022900934.1:26666996-26673959 GCF_012274545.1 Fukomys damarensis
CCCCCGCTCCCCGCGGCCAGGCCGGGAGTGGAGGAGGGAGGCGCCCCCCACCCCCGCGCGCCCTCTCCGTGGGACCCCTTTTTTGGGAAGGGGACCGAATTCCCCTTTGTGCAGGGTCACCTGGGCCGTATCCCCCTGGACCTCCCTGGCTGTCGCCCTCCCCCTAAGGACGCAGACAGGACCGTGGGAACCCGGGGCACGTCTCCTGCGACGTCGCAGGACTTGAGCTGCACTTACTTGGCAGCTTTTCTTCGGACCAAAATGTTAGTTTGGGAGCTGGGCGTGGTGGCACTCGCCGGTACAATCCCAGCACTCCGGAGGCAGAGGCAGATGGATGGCTGCGAGTTCAAGGTCAGACTGGGCTATATGGTCTAAAGCCAGCCTGAACTGCAGAGACACCTTGTCTTATTACAAAAAAAAGGTTGGGGCTCTAGTGGGCATCTGCCCGACTTCCCTGTAGTGTCTGGGGTGACTCGGTTGGTGTTGGCATTCCTCCCACCCACAGCTCTCCCCCCACGCCGGAAGGAGGCTCTCATACCTTTGGCCAGAGGCAGGACTGAGTGGTGAGCACTCAAGTCACACTGGGAAAGCCAGCCCTGCTCCAGCAGACCTCCAACACCGCCAAGGAAGGGAGCCAGGAATTCAAATCCTGCTGTATGTCAGGTGTAAGTGAATGTAACCCTAATTTAAGGCAAGGACCCTGGAGTCAAAGGCTCCTTAGGCATCTGGTATGCTGGTCCATGCCTGTAATCCCAGCACTCAGGAGGCTGAGGCAGGAGGATTGCAACTTCAAGGCCAGATGAGGCTACCCAGTAATCTCAAGGTTATTCTGAACTGGACAGCCAGACAGTGTCTCAAAAAAACAAAACTGAGGGCCTGGGACTTAGCTCAATGGTTGCGCCACCTGCAAGGACCCAAGTTCGATCCCCAGTACCAACACCCCCCGCAACAAAACTGAGTTGGGTGTCATGGCACATGCCTGTAATATAGCACGCTGGAGGCCGAGGCAAGAGGATTGCTAGGAGTTTGAGACTAGCATGGGCTACATAGTTTAAAGCTAGCCTGAGCTACACAGTGAGAACCTGTCTCAGAAAAAAGAACACTGATGTAGCTCAGTGGTATAGTGCCTGCCTGCCTGGCATGCGATTCCCTATACCAAAAAATAAAAAAGCACACAAAAAGAAAAAGTGACCCCCTGAGCTAAGGCCTTTCTGCCTTAGTTTCCTTATCTGTAAAAATGTTTGGTACCTCAAATGGCTGTTACAAAGATTAGATGTTTCTAAACTTTGAGTGTAATGATAGTCCCGTGTTGTTGCACACTAATCTAAGGCTCTTAGCAGAGTTGGTTTTCCCATCTGTTGCAATCAGTGGAGACTGAGGCACAGAGAGGGCTACAATAAATCAGGAGCAAGACTCCAAGGATTTAGAGCAATCTCCCAAGTATCTACCCCCACCCCAGGGTGAGGCCGGCCCCAGGCCCACCTGGGGCCCTGCCCAACACCCTCCGGGCCTCCCAGCATGCCTGGTGCCATTTTTCCATGGGACTCAGGCAGTGGCGGTTCACATCTGGAGTCTAGACTCAGAGGCTCTGCCGGCTGGGCCTACCGCCCGGGATGGGCCTCGCTGCCCGCTGTTTGCTCAGCTGAAGCTGGTTAATTGGAGCTGGAGTGGCCTCTGCGGTGCAGGCTGGCCAGGCGGCCCTGTTCGGCGCTGCTGAGGTCTGTGGAACATCTGGCCAGGCCAGGACAGTCATTAGGTGGCAGGCGCCCGGCGCCACTGCCACCTCAGTCTCTGACGGGGGGCCGGCAGTGACTCAATGAGGCCTTTGTGGGCCCTGGGCCACAGAGCCAACCGCACTGTGTGCCTGGAGTGCTTGCCCCATCTGCCGCCCTCAGAGGGGCTTTGTTCCAGAACCACACAGCCTCTCTCTAGTGGGGCTGTGATCTGCAGAGATCTAAAAAGACCCTCTGGCTGAGATTCCCTAGCCTTCCTTACCTTCCCATTGACTCCTGGGCCCAGAAAACTGGGTGGCTTCCTCGGAGGGGCCCAGCACAGCAGCCAGTGTCTCAGCCCTGGGGTCTGGAGATCAGTTGCGCAGACCTCAGGAACTTACCGGAGTCCTGCGTCCACCAGCAAGCGGCTTCCATCCCCTCAGATGCAGGGGGCTAACAGTGGCACCTACAGCCTAAGGCCATGAGAGTAAGCACTGCTTGGGTTACATCGTTACCTAGGGAAACAACTGAAATCACCCTAACTCCTGAGGCTCTGATCATACTTGTCCTTTGACCACCTCTAAACTGTCTGAAAGCCACTGATACCTTCGGCCTTTGAATCTGTGGCATGGGGAAGAGTCCTCAGCTGGGCTAGAAGCCTAGCTTAGTGACCCCCACCCCCAGGCAGATGGACAGGGGTGCCAGCTCCTGCCTTGTCCACAAGGGGTCTCTTATAGGCTAGAGGTTAGGGAAATTGGTCCTGGATCTCCAGCTCCTGGGCCAGTTCCTTTCCATCCCAGGTCTAAGAGCGCAGCCCTTTGTGTGGTAACTGGCCCTGCAGTTGTTATTTTGGGAAGAACCCCAAGAACCAGAAAGGGTCTTGATCTCCAGGGCAGCCCAAGGTTGCACTTCTCCAGCTGAAACTACATGGGTGCTGGGACCAGGGGAGCTGCTTTACATGGCTGCCGGTGCCCTTGCTGAGCCAGCTCAGCCTTCTGGTACCTTCCCACCTCATGCCAAGGGGCACGTGCTCAGTGTCCTCACTGCCTCTGAGTACTGGCAGGAAGGTGGTGAGGGAGGAAAACCCTACCGCCAGGGAGAAGGGCTCATGGGTGCTCTACTGGCCACCAGATGTCCTTGGGGTGTGAGCTGGCCTGGCACTGCAATGTACATCCAAGAAGGGACTGCAGAAGTTGCTGGGTGGACAGGTGGGACCTGATAAACTCAGCACCAGACCAGGAGGGCATACGCAGAGCCTTCCAGGTTTCCAGGAGCACAGCAGCCCAACTGGCCATGGGATGAGTTTTTAATATGAGGCAAAGTCAGTCCACAATACAAAAATCTTAAAAATCACACCCAGTGTTCCACCTGGCTCCTGGGGAGGGAGGAAGCTGGGGGTTTCCTTTGCCTGCAGGGCTGAGGAGGAGCAGAAAAGGCCAGAGGAGGGGAAGAAGGAAAGAGAGGCTATGGAGAGCGGGCTGGAGGGATGCTGCTCCCCACCGCTAGTCCTGGAGCAGCCACCAGTTTCCCGTGCCCCGCCCCGTGTGTCCATCCCGCGCTTGTCTAGCCGGTCTCCACACATCAGGCACCAGCATCACTTCTCTTTCTTCTCCAGCCCCTTCGATGCTAATGCCTCTGTTGCTTCTGTGGATTCTGTCCCTGCTGCTGGATCTTTAGGATTCGATTCTTCATAACTGACCAGAAAACAAAACAACAAAAACATACTTAGAGGAGGAAGAGACATAATTAATCTGTGTTGCCCCTACCTCTCTATAACCCCAAGAAAGCCCCTGGACATACAAGGTACGCCAGCCCTGCGGCTGTGGTGCTAAGAGGCAGTAAGAGCAGCAGCAAATGGGAGAGGCTGGGCCTGGGCTTGTATGAATCAACTTTATGCTTCCTGAACCTTCTGCTGGAGAATGGGAGAAGGGCAGCCAGGATGAGGCTCTGGGAGATGGGCTGCCACCCAGGGCACAAGGCAGGCATCAGACAGCTCCACCCCATGGCAGGGGCGTTAAGTGGGGGTAGGGTGTGGGGGGGTGATCGGCTGGCAAATGGCCCGGTACTGCCAAAGATGGACACCTGGCTCAGCTCTTACATGGGCTTCTCTTATTGAGCAACCATGTTCTTGCCAAGGACAATACTGTATTTCCCCACCAGACCAACCTGAGGCAGGAATATGCCCACTTACAGATGAAGAAAGGCTCGGAAAGAAGTACCTTGCCCAGGATTGCATATATGCAGGGAGCAGGCCCTCATGCCCACTCTCCAGAGCCCCATGTCACTGGGAAGCAAGTTCTGGGCAGTGCCGCTCCCTGTGCCTGGGGCTGGGGACAGTGAGTGCTGGTGGCTCTGGGGGCTGCCTCCTGCTGCCTACCCTGGCCATGCTCCCTGCCCTTCCTAGAGTGGGAGCGTCTGCCCTACCTTGGGCCCAGGGCAGTGGGGGGAGTGGGCAGGTGGGCACCTGCTGGGCATTACATAACGCTGGGATTCTGCGGGCGCCGGCGACGAGGGCCAGCTAGCTTCTGCTGCATGGAGTCGGCCAGGCTGGCGGGGGAGCCCGAGACCGTGGGGAAGTGGGTGAGCCTCGGGGTGTGAGGCAGGATTTCCGCTGAGGACTCGTAGCTGTGTGAGACAGAGACAGACAGAACAAAGAGATGGAGCGGGAAAGACTAAGGGAGGACAGAGACCTCCGTCCCCAGGAGTTGGGAAGACAGCATCTTATTTTATCTAGCTCTGCATTTGCAGATTTTGTGGAAAGGAGCCAGGACTGCTTGGAAAAAAAGAAAAGATGCAGCTCCACTGGCAACCATGCAGCTGCGCAAAACGGCAAGAATGTCCTGGCTGCCCATGCGCCAGTACTGAGGCATCTCCAGGACGGTGTTCTGTGGAAAGTGAAGGTATGGGGGGTGGCCCAGAGGTAGTGTGTGCTCAGCCCTGTAAAAAAACCACAAAACCCAAGAAGCAGAAAGCTTGAAAGCCCTATCAGTGCAAGGTAGGTGCATGCAGTTTGCATTTCAGCAGTGTCTCTCAGCGTCTGTAAGAGCTGACCTCTCTGGTGCTGGGGCCTGGAGGTGTTCTCGTGGCTATGGAATTTTGAACAAGGTGAATGTGTTACCTATTCAAAAATAATTTAAGTGAAGTAGAAAACGTGGACATGCCAGGAAAAGAGAAAGTAAAGCAAAAGGTAATGAAGAATCAGGGAAAGAGGACACAAGGAGAGAGAGACCACCTGCCTTCTCACCTTTATCTAAGGGCCTCCAGGGTATGCTGTGGGTAGAGAGCGTGTGGCACAACATTTAGGGAAACCAAGCACCACATAGGTATGAGGGGGGCGCCTTGTGCCCTGGCCTAAGTGTTTACTCCCAACAGTGGGACAGGGGTAGCTGGGGTGAGATGAGCCAGTGGGAGGGTGAGCACAGGTGCTGAGCTGTTCCAGACCTGCCCTCTAATTCACCCTGCTCACCTCAAAGACCGCATGGCTTTCCCAGGCCAGGCTACAGGCAGGCAGGCAGGCTGGAGCTGGGGACTCTAGCAGGACAGGGAGGGCAAAGGCAGGTCGGGGAAGGGTGAGTCACGGGCTGCCCTGCAGGCAGCCAGGTGCACAGAAGCCCTGGCAGATGCTCGAGGGGCCATAAGGAGGCCAGGCAGGTGGTGCTGGGGAAGGCGCCCGAGTGGGCGGCCCTAATCGCAGTTGGCAGTTATTTCCAGGTCCCTGGCACATGGGTGGGGCTGGTGGGGTTGGGGAGTAGACACCTGCGGGAGTCACGCAGGCCCTGGGGGTAGGGGTGGGGCTGTGCACAAGGTACGGCAGCTGTGGAGAGGCCACGCAGACGCGGTGTGTGTGACTGAAGCAAACAGATGTGGAGGACGCAGCGAGCCATGGGTTACAACCAGAGGTGGCTGAACAGGGACTGACAGGTGACTTCTGAGGGCATTTCCCGCCCACACCCGCCGTCGCACATGTGAGCACTGGCGCTGGGGGAGGATGCAGACGTGCCTTCAGTCACCCAAGGGCAGAACCTAGGGCCAGGAGCAGGGCACCCGGAGAGCAAACCACGGCAGCCATTCCCTTCTGAAGACCCAGCTGGCACGAAGGGTGGGGCTGTGGGAGCCTCAGGCCTCGCTCTCCTCAGGTTCCTGGCCCAGAGAAAGGCTCCCGCTGGTGTACACAGGCCAGGAACCAGGCACTGGCAATGGGCAAGGGGTGGCACAGGTGGCAGGGTGACGTCCCCAGATGTCTCCAAACAACCTGCAGGCTCCACAGGCTGCTGCACCTGGCTCATTGCGTCTGCCCTGTCCTGATTTACCTGAACATCTCTGTCACTTCTCCCTTGGCCAGGGCCACCAGGACCGGAAAGCCGATGCAGGCAGGAACCAGGTACAGGAGGGCGGGCTATGGGAGAGCAGAGGCTGGTCAGGCAGTGCTAGGCAAGGCACCCGTCCAGAGCACCCCTGCCTCCCCAGGCTGCTCCTGGGCTTGACTGAGGGACAGCTCAGGTTCACAGACAGCTCTGTGGCTGGACAAGAGCCCAGGAAACCCGAACCTAAGGCTGTAGGGCCTCCAGGGTTCCCAGGATTCTGGGGCAGTGTTGAATTACTCCCAGGGTCCTTCGGCTTAGGGTGGGGCAGGATACTCCCAAGCCACCAAAAGCTCCAGGAGATACTGCTGCCGCCATGCACGTAGCATCTGCTGCCTGAGCTTCTCATCACCCTTTGCCTGGTTTTGTCTTCCTTCAGCCTCATCTTGGTGTCACTTCTGTAGAGAGCTCCTTGGGGGCACACTCTCAGAGCCCCTCTAACCCACCCCAGCATTCCTGGGCAGCGTGGAAGGGACACTCCTGTACCAGTGTGGGCTGGTAAAAGATACTGTGCCACTGCTTCCTCTCGGGAGCTCACCAAGTGACCAATAGGGTAGGGGATGTCATTTCTTTCCCGGTACCAGGGATCGAACTCAGGACCTTGCACTCACAAGGCAGGTGTGGTAGCACTGAGCTAAGCCCCCCACCCTAGATGGCATTCTTAGCACAAAGCCAGCCTGTGGCCAGAGCACCAATCCAGCTTTCCCATGCACACCCAGGGCCAGTGTTCAGACTATTTGGCACTTAGCTGGTGAACCACACCATTTTATAGATTATAACTCAATATAGGAGTGCCCAAAGTGTTAGGGTCTGGCAATGCCACAGAGGCTCAGAGTGGGGCACTAATCTGCCAGAGGTTTTTTTTTTTTTTTTTTTTTTTTTTTTTTTTC
>NW_022900934.1:26674078-26685023 GCF_012274545.1 Fukomys damarensis
TTTTTTTTTTTTTTTTTTTTTTTTTGTACCAGGGACTGAACTCAGGTCCTTGCACTTGTAAGGCAGGCCACCGAACCACTGAGCTAAATCCCCGGCCCTTGCCAGAGGTTATACACAGTGTCTTACATGGACGAGCTAGGATTTGATCCTGGGTAGCTGTGCTTTGCCAACTGGCGCTGGGTCTTTGCTGTGCTCTAGGCCAGTGATGATGAACCTTTTATAGTTTTCAGTGATAACAAACAGCCCACTGTGGCATGTGTGGTACAAGTTTGCTACCACTGTCTAGGCTTTAGGCCAAGAGTAAAAAAAAATAATCATAATGAAGCTGGGTATGGTGGTGTGGCCCTGTAATCCCAGCACTTGGGAGGTTGAGGCAGGAGGATGGCAAGTTTGAGGACAGCCTGGGAACTTAGTGACACGGTGAGTCCCTTCTTAAAAAAAGGGCACCAGGGCCGGGGATTTAGCTCAGTGGTTCCGCTGCCTGCCTCGAAATCACAAGGTCTCGAGTTCGATCCCTGGTACCAAAACCAAAACAAAAGAGGATGCCAGGGATTTAGCTTAGTGGCACAGTGCCTGCTTCACAAGGGTAAGGTTCTGAGTTCAATCCTCAATACCAGAATTGGGGGGGAGTAAGGGCTAGGGATATAGTTCACTGCAAAGGCCCCGGGTTCCATCCCTAGTACTGGAAAAAATAGAACAAAATGACAGACACATACCAAAACCTGTGAGAAGGAACCAAAAAAGTACTTGAAGGAAAATGCATAGCCCTAAGTGAATTCATGAGGAAAGACTTGAGATACATAACCTAAGACTTCGAATTAAGAAGCTAGAGAAAAGTGCTGTGCTGGATGTTGCTTAGTTTCAAAGGTCCCCTCAGGCTCACCTAACAGCTGAGAGAACAGAGGATCTGAGGGAGAAAAACCTGCCCCAAGTTGCACAGTTGGTTAGGACCTGAACCCAGCTTTGCCTTTACACAAAGCCAGGCTGGGCAGAGGGCAGGGGCTCCAGGGAAGGGACAGGAATTTGGTGCTCCCCTCACCTCAAACACGGGGCTCAGGGGAGGGCGCCTTTGGGAGACAGCAAATTTGCTGGAAGAGGGATGCACAGTGTATTATTTTCTTTCTTCTCAGGGCACCACAGTCCCTTGCCAAAGAAAATCAGTACCAAGGAGGCAGTGGAATATACGATCCAGGGTCTCAGGACTCCAGATTTCTACTAGGACTTGGCTTTACTTTCTGACCATGGCTGAACTACTCTCCTCTTACAAGGACTCTATCCCTGGATCATCTTTTCACCCCCCCTCCCCCTTTTTAAAAATTGTGATAAAGGGCCAAGAATTTAGCTCAGTGGTTTCACCGCCTGCCTCACAAGTGCAAGGTCCTGAGTTCGATCCCTGGAACCAAAAAACAAAAACAAAAACAAAAAAACACTGATAAAAGTTTATTTGAAAAAGTAAAAGTGAGGAGTGAGTGAAAAACTAGCTCTGCAGAGTGACGTTGGGCTTAGTGAAAGGAAAAAGGAGAAAAAATCAGGCAAAATTGTACCCTGGGGGAAGCAGGGCCTGCTATTGTGAGGAAAGCTGACAGCCTTTTTTGGTTTCTGGAGAGTCTCATTATGTAGTTCAGGCTGGCCTGGAACTTACTATGTAGCCCAGGCTAGCCTCGAATTTGCAGTGATCCTCCTGCCTCAGCCTGAGTGCTGGGATTACAGGTGTGCGCCACCATACTTGGCTCCTTGGTTATTTCTAAGGGCCATTCTAGGGGCCTAGCTTGGAGCAATTTCTGAGACAGGGCACAGTGGTGATGGTGACTGGAGCAGTGTTGACACTAGGACCCTCAGGTGCTGCATTGCTTTCCTGAGGACTTTGGGTGAGGCCCACTGGATGATTAGGGCTGCTGGGGCCAGCAGTTGGGAGTCCAGAGTCCAGGGCTCCAGTGGGCCTCATTCTGATTTGCTGCATAACTTGCTAAAGTCTCCTTTGCTCCCAGGGCTACACTGCCCACAAGAGTGCCAGTCCTCTTCCCCTGCTCTCACTATGCTAAGCCTAGAATGGGATCCTCCAATCTAAGCCAGGGAAGGCAAGCCTGCCACCTGGTGGCTACCTGAAGAATGGCTCTGGCTGCAGAGACCTTGCACAGGAACTAACAGCATGTAGTTCCTCAACTTAGGAACCTGTCTCTGACTGTTGGCAAATTCACATGATGTTCAACCAGCACAGCCCTCAGGGTGCTCTGAGCAGAACTGAGAAGTGGTTCTGCCACGGTCCTTGGATTTCTACATATGGAACAGGCGACCTTGGATGTTCTGTAAAGGTCTAGTATAGGGCCAAGCATAGAGAGATCAACAGGTCTTGTGATTAAAGGAAGCTCCTTCCCTGGGCGTAGTGGTGCACACCGTAACCCTACCACTCTAGGATGCTGTGGCAGGAGGACTGCAAAGCTGGAGCCCAGTCTGGGCAACTTAGTGAGACCCTGTTTTAAAACAAGAAAAAAAGCTGGGCGTGGTGGCGCATGTCAGTAATCCCAGCACTCAGGAGGCTGAGGCAGGAGGATCACTGTGAGTTCGAGACCAGCCTGGGCTACATAGTGAGTTCCAGGTCAGTCTCAACTATGTAGTGAGATTCTGTCTCAAAAAACCAAAATAAATAAATTAAAAAAAAAAAAAAGGGGGAAAAAAAGGGACGAGGAGGGTGGGTGGGTATTAGCTCAGTGGTTCTGCCACCTGCTTTACAAGCACAAGGTCTTGAGTTTGAGCCCTGGTACAAAAAAAAAAAAAAAAAAAAAAAAAAAAAAAAGGACGGGGGATGTAGTTCAGTGTGCAGGTCCTGGGATCAACCTGAAGTACTGCAACAAATAAAAAATTAAAACAAGGACCGGGGATTTAGCTCAGTGGTGACGATGCCTGCCTTGCAAGCCCAAGGTCCTGAGTTCGATCCCTGGCACCAAAAAACAAACAAACAAACAAAAAACACAAAACAAGAGCAAGCACAAAGGCAGCTCCTCTGTGGCTAGGCCCTGGAGGATGGCAAGAGAGGGAGATGAAACACCAACATTGTAGCAGCCCCTACTCTTTCCTCTCCACCAGATGCCTGCAGTCACAGATGGCACTGAGCCCCATGTACAATACAAGGGCTGCAATGTGACTAGTGGCCCAGCAGTACACACAGGGTAGATGTGCTGGTCAGTGTTTACATGGGTGATGAGATTTCTTTAAAATATTAGGATAGCATGCAACTTAAACTGCTTAGCTCTAGAATTTTACATTTAATATTTTTGGGTTGGGGCTGGGCATGGTGGCCTATGTCTGTAATCCCCGCACATAGGAGGCTGAGGTAGGAGGACTGCTGTGAGTTTGAGGCCAGCCTGGGCTCCACAGTGAGTTCAAGGCCGGCCCGAATTAGAAAAGGAGATCCTGTTTCAAAAAACAAACAACAAAAAGCCCAGGCTAGACGTGAACTTAAGGTCTTCCTAAGCATGCACTTGGACCACGTCCATTTTAACATATTCCTGTCTCCCCCATCCATACTAAGCCACAGCCAGTCCTTTTTTATTTACCTCAGTACCAGGGATTGAACTCAGGATCTTGCACTCGCGTGGTAGGCGTAGCACCACTGAGCTAAATCCCCGGCCCCATTCAGTCCTTTCTGAGACAAGTTCTTGCTAAGCTTTCCCAGCTGGGCTTGAACATACAACCTTTCTGTCTGCCGAGTAGTCGGGATTACAGTTTGAGCCACCATGCTGGTCCTTTGGGATTTTATTAATGAATGAGGAATCCAAGTGTAATTTGGACAACCTTCCCAGAATCTCCCAGGGTAAATGGGGCTCCCACTCTCCACACTGCCTCTACTATGGCTGAATCTGGTCTCCACCAGAGCCAAGCTTGATCATACTGTTGCTGGGCTCTGGGTTCTTCACCTGTCACAGGGACCCTCGTGAGCAAAGCCTGGAATGAGGTGTGCATAACAAGCAGGTGTCCTCCTGTTGGCAGAGGAGATGATCCTGTCTGCTGCGCTTCCCTTTCCCGGCCACACTGATGGCTCCCAGCCCTCATGGCAGCTTGGGACCCAGCACCTTATTGGTGAGACAGCCTTGGCCTACTTGGTGACAAACTACCACTTGCCTGTGTATGGGCGCTGGCCTATACCCAATACTTGGCCCGTCCTGCTCTGTCTGCCCCCACAACTGAACCTGGAAGCCAAGCCTCTCATTCAGGTTACTCTCCTGCAACCAGGTAGCCAGGTGACATTTGATCTACCTGGCCCTTCAGATGTGAGCAAGAGTGACTGCAATGCTTTTTTCTTTCTTCTTGGCAAAGATGTGGCTTTGTCACCTGGAGCACGGGCAGCCACTGTGTAACTGTAAGTGAAAGTGCAGGAGAATCGGGCAGGGTTGCTGTGATGCTATGGGGAGCAGCTGCCTCTGGACTGCTTGTGCATATGACAGATAAACCCTAAGCTGCTTCTTGTGGTGAAGCCTTCTTGACACACCATGTACGTTCTGCTCACCTGGGCATGTTTGAAGATGTGCATGATGAAGATGGTAAGGCCCAGGCCAAAGATGTAGGCTGCGAAGCTGGTGTAGAAGTAGGTATGAGTGTTCTTCTTCAGGCTGCAGGGATGGTGTAGGGAGAACAAGGAGTCAGATGTAGGGCCTGGAGCAGCAATACCCTTCTAAGGAGGGAACTGGGAAGAGCCTTCAGGGAGGGGTGGGAGTGAGGGAGTCTGAGGTAGGAGTGCACTCTGCTACTGCCCCAGCTGGGGCTCTTTGGACCCGCCACCTTTCTTGTCTCAACCTCAGTTTAGTCATCTGTAAAATGGGGAAACCATAAATCCATTTTGTTGGTAGCTGTGAATATCAAATGCTATAAATTAGAATAGGGGCTGTAACACTTTAGTCAGCATAAAAATTATCTGGAAAGCTCGTGGAAGGAAAAACACAGGTTTCTAGGTTCAGTCCCAAAGAGTGTGATACAGAATAAGTCTGAAGAAAGGCGCAAGAATCTGCATTTTGGAACATAATGGAAGTGTATCTGATAGAGGTTGAAAATACCTTGAGAAACAGGAAGACAGAAACTGCAAAGGCATGTTATTCCATTAAATGTAATGGCTGCAAGCCAGGCATGGTGGTGCACGCCTGTAATCCCAGCACTCAGGAGGGTGAGGCAGGAGGACCTCTGTGAGTTCGAGACCAGCCTGGGCTACATAGTGAGTTCCAGGTCAGTCTCACCTACATAGCGAGACCCCTGTCTCAAAAAAACAATAAATGTAATGGACTCTGTGAGTGAGACCAGCCTGGGCTACATAGTGAGTTCCAGGTCAGTCTCACCTACATAGCGAGACCCCTGTCTCAAAAAAACAATAAATGTAATGGCTGCAGGGCTGGGGATTTAGCCCAGTGGTGCTGCCACCTGCCTTGGAAGCAAGGTTCCAAGTTTGAACTCGGGTTCCAAAGAAAAAGCAGCAGCAACTGCAGCAGTTCAGTAGCCCATGTGTAAGTACTAAATGGATGCTGGATGCTGGCTGTATGTCTGTGGTTCCCTGGAGGTGACTCACCCAAAACCAGCTTCAGAACATGTGCATAACAGGTACACTGGCACTGCCATTACCTGACTTCCCTCTATGATGTCATCTACACAGTATCTATGGAGCGAGAACCACTAAGCACTACAGCCCGTTAACACCTGTGGAGTGAATGCGTACTTCTGACCCCTTCTCTCTGTGTGCTGGCCATTTCCAAGCCTTCAACTACGAGCACATTGAGAGTTGTCCCATCGTGAGGGCTTGGGTAAAACGGAGTCCCTTTGAAATGTGGCACAGATTCTGGAATCACTCCAAGATGCTTGTTTATCCTGTGAGCCCCCATCAGAAGTTCTGTCTTTGGGGGGCTGGCAGCTGAATCTGCCTGTAGCCAGTGAGCCTGGGAACTTTGGTGGGTTTCTGTCTTATGTGTGCACAGCCACGAGTAGAGCTGGCTGGTTCAGATGTGCCTCTGTTAGAGTGGCCTGGCCTTCCAAAGGCTGTCATGTGTTCATAAGGCCCCAAATGACACTACCTAAATAACCTAGATATCTGCCACGGGAAAGGGTGCTTCCCTTAGACTGTCTTTCTTTCTGCTGTGCTGGTGATGCAACTTGGGCCTTGAACATCCGAGGTGCATGCTCTACACCCAGTCCGCAGCTGGACTTCAGCAGTGCTAGTACTGCGATCCTCATTATCACTCTCAGTTACTTCAGTGTTTGCAATTATTGGGCAAGAAAAAGTTCACAAACCACTCAAAACAGAGTACAACCCCACAAAAAGCTCTGGTAGGGAGGACAGAGCATTAAACAAGGGTACATCCCTGGGAACCCCTGCAGGTACAGGTCCAGCTGTCCCAGTGCCCTCACTTAATGCCATCTTTTCTGAGTGGGGACCCAAGCCGACTTCCTCTCACTTGTGCTCCATTTTTATAATAGATTGAAAAAAGTATGAGCAAGGAAAGGAACACAGCTGACCTTGGTTGGTAAGTGAGGGTGATAAAGAGACTGCAGCTGGCTCCCTGGACAGGGCTCAGCTGTGCTCAGCCTGCTCTCTGTGGGTATCTGTAATCCTGAGGGGGGAGCTCCTGCTTGCCATGGGCGAGAAGCCTGAGGCTCAGAAGGGCCAGGCCACTTGTCAAGGGCACACAGAGAACTAAGTACCACCAGGACTTCTCGGAGTTCAGGAGTTCAATCTCTTGGCCTCTGATTTTTTTTTTTTTGGAACACTTAGTCCTTCTGGATGCAGACAAGATCAGATCAAGTGGCTCTGGCTGCTGTGAGGGCGGACGGAGTCTGGTCCCTGAGGAAGTTCTTCTGGAGAACCCAGGAGAAACCCTGCTAGAGCAGGGCCTCATTCATTTACCTGATGTCGAATCGCAGCAGCAAGGCAATGAAGATCCCTGTGGGAAGAGAGCTGGGTTAGCTGGGGCAGGGAAGGAGTAGCTGGTGAACTCTGGGAGCCTGGCCAGCCCCCACCCGGTGCTCCCTGTATAAGAACCATCTGGGCCCAAGGTGTGGCCGATGCTGCCAAGTGTCAGCAGAAGTCCTGGTTCACCCACACGGCAGGGAGAGCCTGGCATTTTCCTGACCAGGAACCTTATCACCCATATGCATCACACTGGGTCTTCTGCTCCCAAGTGTACGCAGTGCTTGTCAAACACGGGGCTGCCAGGTAGATGAAGAGAAAGCAAATTCACCATCAGAGCTAAGACAAAGGGGCAGGCTGCTGGGACATTAGCAAAAACCAATGAGGATTCTAATTATAAAAGGTACCTCCTGATCTTGGAAGATGCACTGGACTGGTGTATGACAAAGGAGTGCCTCTCTAAGGTGACACTTGCCAGGGAGAGAGAATAGCACAGGCAAAGGTTCTGAGGAGAGCTCAGGGGTGTTATAGTGACTGACGGGCCCATGAGGCTTCAGCCCAGAGCAGGAGATGTCGGGGTGGATCAGCTATGCAGGGTCCCAAGGGCCATGGGGAGGAGACCGGTCTATATTCTGAGTATGGGACACACTGGAGGATCTCTTAGGTAGAATAGCTTAAACAGACTTTGAAAAAGACCCCTGTGACAGCTGCCTGGTTGGAAGGGAGAGAGGAGTTAACTGTCTACCTATGGCACTCCTATTCACACTTCAAAACCAAGCATAGATGCTCCAGGACCCTAAGAGTCCCTAAGACCTAGAGCCAGTTCAGCTTCTACACATGGCACACAGGATGTCCTCCACATGTCTATCTCCCTCTCTGGTCTTTAGGCTCATACAGAACACACCAAATCTCATTAGCTGAGGAAAGGTTCTGCACGGTCAGAAGCACTGACCGGTAACACACACACACGCATGTACATACCTATATATTCTTATGTACACCGTACATGTATTTTCTCATACATCAAACCCAGGGCCTTGTGCAGCGAGACAAACACTACCCCTAAACTGCACTGCAGTCTTATACAATTGTTCTCCAGTTACCAGGGACCAGAGTCCTGCCAGGAGCGTCTAGCTCATCAGGTCCTCAGACCAACACTGCCTGGGGTTCTGTGAGGGACAGGCAGCTTATGTTCATTGCGACTGTCAAAGACTTGGAGATATCCAGGGATAGGAAGGGACAGATATGCAGGGATGTTCTGTGCATGGCTCAAGCCCAGAACTACACCTAGCAAGGACACTGGAAGTCCGTGTGGATGCCTCTGACAGAATGTGTACTTTAGGGGACTTGGTTTGTTTCTATCTGATGTCACTGCCATCTCCTGGGGAAGTCAGTCTCCCTACCTCACAGCACAGAAATTTTGGAACCAAATTTGGAACTATTTTGGAAATAATCTGCCCTATCAAATAAAACCATTCCTCTGAACCTCAGTTTCCTCACACAGCACACAGCAAGTGCCTGTTGACTAGCGCTGTTGCAAATGGTCTCTGTCATCATCATCCCTGTTGTAAGGGCAGTTCCTGCATTGCAACCTTATTTTGTTGTCACTAGTGGTGGGAATTAAACCCAAGGCCTGCTGCCTGCTAAGCATGCATTCCATCACTGAGGGACACCCTAGACCCCTACAGTATAAACTTCTTACAGCCAGGCAAACTTGGTCTGAGTCTTGGCCCTGCTGGTTTTGAGTGTGCAAATTTCTACCAGACCCTTCACTTTTGAGTGTGTTTCCTCACTTGAAAAAGGGAATGCTGCTGCTTCTCCCACACACATCCTGAGGGGGAGCATCCTGAACAAAAGTTCCGTATCATCTTGGAGAACTACAATTTCTACTGCTTCCTATATTGGAAAAGGGTTGATTTTAATTAGTTCTACATTGAATCCCTGGCTGATACTGAGGCTAGGATAACAAGCCTGCCCAGGAGTGCAGACACTTCAGCTGCCCTAGTCTCCTGACTGGGAGTGTGGGCTGCTGGCGCCCAAGGCCAGGCTCCTATGCAGAAAGCAGGTGCACACACGTCCTCTGCTGCTCAGATCACACACACAAGCACCGCATGGTGTAGGCTCCCCCTAAGGTTTCTCAGCACAGTGGAGGGGGGACTATGGCAGTTCTAGGGCATCTGTAATCCCTACAAACACCGGGAAGCTGTGTGTATGTGTGCGAATGTGTGAGACTGTCATGGAATGGGCTTTGCCCCAGTGTGTCAGTCTGTCACTGAACGTTTACCTGTCAGTCCTGAGTGCTGTCAGCTCCCTAGATCAGGAGGCCAGTGGGAGTGCTCCTGCTCGCTGCTATCTGTCACGGGCCCAGCACAAGGCCTGGCACACGACTAGGGCTGCACATGAGTGCGCTGAGGGAGAACCCTTCACCAAACCCTGGGCTGCTCTTTTTGTCTCCTTTCCCAATGGGCACGGCCAACTGTCTCACAGTATCCCCCTCTACTCCTTGTACCATAGTCCCCCATTCCCAGCACGATCACCTGGAATGACAATATCTCCGAGTCCCAGCATGGCGAAGTTGTCCGCTTCAAGGCCCTTTTCCAGCAGATCCTGGGGAAATACCACTGCATGGGAAGGAAGGGATGGAGGAGTCAGTAGAGCCTGGCTCCCTCAGACTCTCAGCCACACTCTGTGGGGCACCATGCACACATTTGTTTTTCTGGGGGGATGGGGCTGATGATCACAAGCTGTCTCCATTGGGAACCACAGCTGATTAGAGTGGGGAGGAGTTGGCGGTCATGTGGGCCTAAGGTTTACTGCCTGTTGTGACCTATAACACATACAGCATTTGATCTCACTGACTTTAGATGGTAGCTACAAAGCCCTATGGTTCAATGGGGATGGATCTTAAAGCCCATATACAAGAGAAAAGAGCCATGTAGTGCTGACATCCAAAGGTTTCTCACCTTCCTATACCCATGGTGTAGACAGATGGTGCCCTGTTCTGCAGCAGGGTGAGCCAGAGCTGTGGGCACCTTCTGTACATACTGAGGAGAAAAGGCCAAACACCAGCAAGCTCCTTGATTAAAACCTCTCATGTGAAATTCTTGTTTGTGTGTTTATTTTGAGACAGGGTCTCACACTGCAGTTCAGGGTGGCCTTGAACTAAGTAGCCCAGGCTGGCCTCGAATTCACTGCAATACTGCTGCCTCTGCCTCTCAAGTGCTGTGATACTGTGCTGTCCTCAAGTGGAATTCTGCTGTACAGTCTGTTGGGACAACTACAGATCAAGCAAAAATGCCTTCCAGCGTCCAGGGACAAAAAGAGGCGGCTGTAACTGGATTTTATCATTTGGCCTGTGAGTAAGAAAGGAGTTACGTGTGGACTTTAGGGTCTGAAGCCTGGCTCTGCTAGGTGACTCTGCACTGGTCACTTACCTGCCTTACTTTTCTCACCTGTGAAATCCATACACTAACAGAAGCAGCCCCACAGGGTTGAGGTGCAGATTAGGTGACTTGCACGCATGGCTAACAGCTGCCCTAGGCTTTCAGTCCAAAACCAGTCCTGACAGGATGGGGCAGCCTTCCCCAGATGTTGCCAGTGAGGTATGTGGCTGTGCCAACCAGGACTATCTTGATCCCTAGTGCTTGCCTTCCTCTGCAACCTGAGGTGGTTACATGGCTAAGCTCTGGCAGCAGCCCGTACTCAGAGCTTCGGGGAAGGTTTCCTGATATGGTATGGATGTTCTTGACTGCCTGCTTCTTCTCCCCTCAAATGCACGGTGCACATTAACTTACAGATTTCTGCTCTGTCCTTCTCAATCCTGGTACCACTCAACTGAAAGCAGCAGAGACCACTGTCTGCACTGCACAGCTGTGGAAACCAAGCCTCAGAGAGGTTACAAGGCCACACAGTCAGCAAGCATCAGTGCTCTGGATTCAAGCTCCTGCAGCTGGATTTTAGCATATGCACTGTTTTTTAATTTAAAAAAAAAAAAAATTTGTTTTTTTAAAGACTGGGTCTTACTGTCTTGCCCAGGCTGGCTTTTTTTTTTTTTTTTTTTTT
>NW_022900934.1:26685137-26713421 GCF_012274545.1 Fukomys damarensis
TTTTTTTTTTTTTTTTCTTTTTGGTATCGGGGATCGAACTTGGGACCTTGTGCTTTCAAGGCAGGTGGTGGAACCACGGAGCTAAGTCCCTGGTCCCTAGGCTGGCTTTTAACTCCAGGCTCAAGGGATCCTCTTTGCCTCTGCCTCCTGAGTATCTATGGTTACAGGTGCCCAGCTACCATATATGCTCTTAGTTATTTTGCTTCCGTGCTCCAGCTCTAGCAGAAGGCAGTGAGTCTTCTCCTCAATCTAGAAAACTAGCTTTCAAGCACCAGAAACCAAGCAAGTCAGCGTTATTTCCTTGTTAAGAGCTTAACAACTTATCCGATACTTGCTGGGCAGTGCCCCCACGTCCAGCCTCTGCTCCCCTAACTCAGCCATTGCCCTTTCCTGGCCCGCCATGCACTTCCTGCCCTGGGCCCTTTGCTGAAGCTGTGTACCCCCTACCACTCGCACTGCCTTGTGTGCTGCTTAGGTCTCATTGCCCAGGAAAGTCTGGACACCTGGCTGGCTTCTCCAGACTCCCAAGCCCACAGATTAACCCATCGAAGCTCATGGGACACCACTGTTCCTTAGCCTGCCCAGCATCTGTCTCCTTGCTCTAGCAAGTGGCCCTCCTTCTCTTTATAGCCACCCCCCCACACACTCCTTGCTGATTTATGCTATGGACTTGGGCCTATGATCCAACTTGGGACAGTGAGATATGGGGAAGGCTCAGGAGCACAAACTTCATCTGTGCTGCTGGACTTGGCGGTAAGAAGTCAATGCTAGGAGCCAGGGTCTCATTTATGGGATGGGCAGACACACTGGGAACGGTGGAGTGGAAGGTCTGAAGTAACCTTGACTCCTGGTGACTCAAGAGGGTTAACATATCCCTGTGCTGTTCTACTCTTGGTTTGCTGTAGAGAGAGAACACAATTTCTCCCTTGTTTAAAGATGCTGATTTTCTCTTTCCTTTTCTTCCCCCGCTGTATTGGGGATGAAATCCAGGGCTCCCTACTACTGAGCTATATCTCCAGCCCTTTTTATTTGGAGACAGGGTCTTCCCACCTTTCTTTGTGCAAGTATTTTTTTGAAATACTGGGGATAGGGCTAGGGATTTAGCTCAGTGGTGCTGCCACCTGCTTTGCAAGCACAAGGACCCGAGTTCAATCCCTGGTGCCGATAAAAAAGAAAGAAAAATTTTTGGGCTGGGGATTTAGCTCAGTGGTTCTACTGCCTGCCTTGCAAGCACAAGGACCCGAGTTCAACCCCCGGTACCAAAAAAATTGGGGCTGGAACACAGTGCCTCTTGTATGCGAGGCAAGTACTTACCACTGAGCTATGCCCAAGCTACGGTAGTTTTAAAAAATTATTTATGAGCAATGGCTACACTCTACACTGAAGAACAAGATCAAGGATGTATGAAAGATGTTGGACAAAGAACACCTGATATCTAGGTTCCCAAGGGTTCCTAGGGAGGTGCTTCAGTTCTCAGCATGGTTTCTGCTTCTGGGAAGTCCCTTCATGGCCCACACAGGCTGTTAGACCTTCCCCCTCCGTGCTTGTTTCCACTCCTGCTCATTTCATACCACAATGAGTTGTGACCAAGGCCCCGGACAGAGAGAGTAGCAGCTCATGAACAGTACCAGATCAATCAGTGAACAAGAGGAAACCAGGCTGGAGAGATATATGACAGCCTGGAGAAGAGGTATGTGGGGAGGAGATAAGGGTGCAGTTTGAACCACAGAAGCCTGTGGGCCTGCTAGGTGGGCAGGGAGCTCTCATGGGTGAGGGTGAATGATCACTCACATTTTATTGGTGCCTCAAAGGACTTGGCCACTGTCACCATAACATTGGTCCCAAATACCTGGAAAGAGAAAAGAGGAGTCTGGAGGGAAATGAGGGGCTGGGTGTGGAAGAAAGGCTCACTGTGGGCTTCTGAAGGAGGGTTCTGGATCTGCAAGGAGCAGGGCAGGAACCTGGGAAGAGCTGAGTTCAGGGGAGGTGGCTACTGATGCTGGCTCTAGGTAACAGAGAGGAACTTCTAAGGGATCCTCAAGGGGAGAAGCCTCCAAGGGCCAGGGGAAAGGTTCTGTGATACTTCAATGTGTGTTAGGTTTCTTAGCCCAAGAATGGTGTGTAGCCAGAACACAGGTGGCCTTTGTCTTAAGTTTAGTGCCCTTGCAGGGCTCCTTCATTAGCATCCTGCCACCTCTTTCTGAATGTCCTTGAGTCTCAACTCGTTTGGTACAGAGACATGGGCCTAAGCAATATCCTGGCCAGGGCCATTCTAAGGAAGACATGAGGATGAGCAAAAGGCCCCAGACACTGAGTGGGCTCTCAGTAAAAAGGAGATTCTGTTCTCTCTAGCAGTTTCACAGATGGGCCCAGACAGGAAGGGGTATAGGAAATTGGGGCACCCAAAACTGGACATCTTGGGTGCCACTTACTCACCCAGAAGACATCATAGACGAAGAGTCCACCCAGCAGGATGCAGCCAGTGCTGACGTTGTTCAGGTGCAGCAGTTCTACCCCGTTTAGGGAGAAAGCCAGGCCAAAGAGGTTGTTGGCAATCCAGTGCTGGTGAAAGGTGGGAATGAGACCTGTATGCTGGGTCCCAACCCCGCCCTGTCATTCCAGTCTTCCTTTTGTTCAGGCCTTGGATACTTACCTTCCTCAGCAGGTACCAGACGCCAACAATGCTGCTTAGGCCCAGGCACACCAGGTCCTTAGTGTCAAACTCATAATTGATGATCTCTGGGCAGAGAGGCCAGGTAAGTCCACTCCCCGGGGCGGGGCTGCCCCTCCCACCTGTCAGCCCCTGGACGGAGGAGGGCATGGCTGTGGGCACTGTCAGTGGCCCACAGGTCTAGGGGTTCAGCCTGTGCTGCCTCAGACAGATGGGAGTATGAGGACAGAAGGAGCTCACTGGAGTCACCCCCCAACCCCTCCAACTTTCTAGAGCAGGAAACAGGTCTAGAGAAAATACAGGCTCAGTGGGAGATGGCCCTTAGTGTTGGAAGCATAGGCTCAGCCACTTGAGGCTGGGTGACCTTGGGGGAGGCAGTTTCCTCTCTGAGCTTGTTTTCTCCTGTATAAAAATGGCAACAGTACCTCCCTCACAGGGCTATGGAGGGAGGGAGACGGTCTTTATGATGCAAGCGGCACAATGCCTGCAGTGCTCAATGAATGTCAGCATCCAGAGCTCAGATCTTTAGCAAGCTCCTAGTTCACTGCAGTCTTTCTCCTTTGTCACCACAGGAATCAAGAAGGTTGCTAGCAACTCTAGTTCACTAGCAGAAGGTAAGAAATGGAGGCCTGGGGAAAAGGCAGGAGGGAGCCCCAGAGACCGCTTTTATGGGAACCCTCTGGCTGTCATCCTGTCAGACCCATTCTCCACTGTTTCCAAGCTCTCTGATAAAGGAAGGTCAGAAAGGTTGCTTGGCTAGGGTTAGAGTCCAGTCATTCCTTTCAGATTCCAGTGCAGCACACTGCTGCTTATGTCCCAGTTTCTGTCCTGTCCTCTGTGGTAAAAGCACTCTGGTTTAAAGTTGTTTTTGTTTATTTGGTACTGGGAACAGAACTCAGGGCCTCAAACTTGCCAGGCAGGCACCGCACAACTGAGCTACATCCCCAGCTGGTTTAAACTTTTTAAAAGGGATTGGGCCGGGGATTTAGCTCAGTGGTTCTACCACCTGCCTCACAAGCACAAGGTCCTGAGTTTGATCCCCTATACCAAAAAACAAAACAAAACAAAACAAAAAAAAAAACAAAACTATTAATTCGGCATAAACAGTGCCATCATGCTATCACACAAAGAAACAAACACGTAACACAATATTCCTATTTAGCCTCAGTGTATTTGTCTCATTTATATGTCTTCATATGCCACAGTCCATCATTTAAATAATGGATATTTTCAATGCCGATTCCTTTATTAATTTTCCCAATGTCTTCTCCAGACATCTTCATGACTCCAATGCACAGAGCATGCTGTTTTCCTTCTGCCATGACTGCAACAATAGAATCTACTGCGGCAGGGTAAAGCTTGGCTCCTGGAGAAGTTAAACCTGGACACATGATATTTGCACCACTGAGAACAAATTTGATGGCTCCTTTATCAACTTGCTGATGTGGCAGGATAAAAGGGTATTTGTGAAGTAACCTTAGGGTTGGATAAAAAGGCCCTTTTCTTTGTGCAAAAAATACTAATTCTCCATTTACCGCAAGGATTTCTGTATGTTCATAGCATCGGACTATTTTGACAGGATCTTTCTTAGGTATGATTTGATTAAGCCATGGCTCAATATCTGGAAACTGCTCTACCAGTTGGTTCTTAACACCCTTTATAACTGAAGTTTTCAACTGGATGCAGCTGGACACATTTTCCTTTTCGTCAAATTTCTTGAACATGATACAAGGTGAAGCCAGGGCCAACAGGGAAAAGTTGAATCGGCAAAGGTCCAATATTTCTGAGCATGAGGAAGGTCAACACCAACAGACGCAACCCTTCTCGTCAACTGAAAGACGCAAAAATCGGAAGCCAGCTGCGTTTTACGGCTAGGCGAAAACAGACTTCCGCTCTCCTGAACCCACGTGGGTGGGTGCTCGGCCAGCTCTTCTACTGACTTCCGGTTCCTCTCCCATGGGGGAGAGGGTGGGGTGTGGACAGGAAAAGACTGTAAGGGCCCACCGTAAGATTACTGGCTGGAATAGACGAATTTGCTCACGGCTATGTTTTCCAGTTACCCTTGTAGCTAAATGAGTCCATGACAGAAATACCTCTCTTCTCTGGTCGGGCTGTGGTGTGATGGCTGCCATCCTGCGAGGGCCACCCCCAGTATGGTTAAAGCTCAAGATAGATAGGGCCTGAGACCCTGAAGACTACGGTGCAAGTTTAGCCTTATTTTATTTTTTAAAATTTAGCCTTATTTATTTATTTTTGGTACTGGAGATTGAACTCAGGACCCTGCACTTTCGAGGCATGTGGCGGAACCTTTGCGCTAAATCCCTGGCCCTAATTTAGCCTTATCTTAAACAATCATTTATTTTGGCACAGGTGGACTAGAGATGCAGAGAAAAGTTATAAAATGGGTGATTTGTGGGGAGAAAGCAGACTGTGGTGGGCACCAGTAAGAAAGATGCATTCTACAAGCCTAGAATTAATTAATTAATTAATTAATTAATTAATTAATGTATTGTCAGGGTCCCCCTATGTAGTGCACTATACCACAAGCTGGCCTCAAAGTTCTCCTGCATCAGCCTCCTCAGTGCTGGGATTATAGGTATGTGCCACTCCACTCCACTAGAAGTTTACATTAAGAGAAATACTTTCTATTTGGTGAAGCCATTAATAATCTTGGAACTGTATTTGAATCTATATGCTGTAACTGTACACTCTAGGCTCCATTCAGATTCTCATAGTTTTCATTAAAAAGGGGGGGGATTCGCTTTTTCAAATCTTAAGTGGGAGAATAATCACACTAAAAATGAAACATGCTAAAAGCCTCATTAATAGCAGACTTGCTTATATGAGTCAAGTAGTATGCTGAATACTTTCCAATTGTTTACTCCCAGCCCTAATAACTGTGCTTATGAAGGAGATACTAGATTATCATTTTCATTTTACAGATGGTACTCCCTCAAAGAAAAACAAAAACAGAACAAAACAAAACAAAAAACACCACTAATGCTCAGAGAGGTAAGGCATTCACCCAGAGTCTGTGTCTAGGTTGTGGCAGAGATGGGATATGAACCTGGCTGTGATATTCTACAGCCCATCTTTTCCATCACTTATTCTATGGGAGAACCTACTACTGGAAAGACAAAGGGGAGTGGTAGGGAAAACGCCCTAGACACAACATGGAAAGTGGGCAGCACTGACCTTCTTTGTTTTCCCCAGAGCCCTGAGTGAAGAGCAGCTGATACTGTCGATTTGGAAAGTTCACTGGGAAAAATTTATTCATGAAGGGGCTAGAAAAAAAGACAAAGCAGGTTGGCAAACAGAGCCCCCAAGGCCAATTACAGCTCTAACAACCCCAGCAATGCCCGTTTGCAGCTGTTATCTTCTGGCACTCTTAACAGCTACCCCAGTAAGTTTTACTGTTCCCAGTCTAGAGGTGTGGAAAGAGAGATCCTTAGAGGGTAAGTGACTTGCCCAGGGTCACACAAGGTGCCAGTATCTGAACTGAGATTCAAACCTAGGTCTCTGGACTCCGACTGATTTCATACTGCCTCTGTGTTCCTATCAAAGAAATGCAAAGCGGAAGCAGACACTGGTGATAAAACAGTTTTGGGGAGTCAGGAATTCCCAAGTCTGGCCCATGTACCACCTGAATGAATCCCTTGTGAAGAAGCAATTCCTGGACTCCTTTCCAGACTTATCAAATCAGGCAAACAGACAGTCACCCTTACCCAACTCCATGAGTTCCAGTGACAAGTATGGGATTTTACAAGTACAGCTTGGAATCGGTCAGCCAGATGAATCTCAGCCCTGAAGGAAGGATCATCCTCACATTCACACCTTGCGTGAAGCCTCTGTTGTTCAGAACTGGTTGGCTCCATCTCTAGAAGCATTCTTTCTGGTTATACAGCACCCCCCACTTCCAGGCCAGGCAAGGAACAGAGATATTCTTCAGAACAAGATTAGCAAACCAAGGCATCTTGGTCCATCCTGGTGGTGGTGGTGGGGGCAGTACTATGGAGCAGCTACCAGCCCCAGCAGCCCAAAGCTGAAACCTGGCTTTGCCACATATCAACTGTATAGGCCTGGGACAGCCACTTCAGTGGCAAAGTCTCCCTGGGCTTCAGTCTCACCTGTATGTAGGGATTAACACCACCACCTGTCTCAAAGGGTTGTGTGAAGATATGAAAGCAGGCAGGCAAGATGCGTAGCCTAGCACTGAGCCTGCAGAAGGAGCACTAAAAAACTGTGGGTTTCTGTCATGGTGCATTCCTTTACAGCCTCGACTCAAAATCATGTGATGACATCAGTGAGGTATGAGTGCAGAGACAGTGAAACAGGCATAGTCTCTTCCCTTCCCCATAACCTGACCTGTCTACTGAGGGGCTCAGGAAAATGGCAGCAGAGTGGGTCGGGCAGTTGGGACTGGGGGGACCTATGAGAATTCAGACTTGGGCCAGGGATTTGGCTCAGTGGTACTGCCACTTGTCTTGCAAGTGCAAGGACCCAAGTTCGATCCTCAGTACCAAAAAACAAACAAAAAACCAAAAAAGAATTCAGCCTGGGCTGACCTGGCTTAGAGCTCTACCAACTCTCTGGAGACAGCAGATCCCACCCTCCTCTGAGGTGCGTCCCCACACTCCCCAAATGGAAGGAACACTGGCTTTGGAGTCAGATCTTCAGGTTCAAGACCTCACTCTGCCCCATAACAGCTATAAATCCTGGTAGTCACATAACCCATCTGAGCCTCAGTGTCTCTGTCTCAAATTCCTGAGGAAGGTTGGCCTCTAAATTTGTAGCTATGAACAGCTCACTGAAATTTTTTTTTTTGTACCGGGGATTGAACTCAGGTCCTGGTGCTTGTGAGTCTGGCAGCGGAACCACCGAGCTAAATCCCGGGCCCTTGCTCATTGACATTTATTTTGTTTGTTTTTGTTTTTTGGTACTGGGGATTGAACTCAGGACCTTGCGCTTGTGAGGCAGGCAGTGGAACCACTGAGCTAAATCCCCAGCCCACTCACTGAAATATTAATGATATGTTCATTGAGACTATTTTAGAAAACTCATTTTATTTATATTTTGGGGGGGCATTTGAGACAGGGTCTCACTACGTAGTTGAGACTGACCTGAACTCACAACTCACAGCGATCCTCCTGCCTCAGCCTCCCAAGTGCTGGGATTACAGGCGTGCGCCACCATGTCTGGCTAGAAAACTCAGTTTAATTGAAGGAGAGTCAGCTGGGCATGGTGGCGCACGCCCGTAATCCTAGCACTCGGGAGACTGAGGCCAGAGTACTGCTGTGAGTTCGCGGCCAATCTGGGCTACATAGTGAGACCCTGTCTCAAAAGGCCAAGGGGGAAAAAAAAAGTCAATTTAACTTTTCAATCAGCTCTCTAAAAACATGATTAATTATCCTCCTTTAGGGCCAGGGATTTAGCTCAGTGGTTCTGCCGCTTGCCTCACAAGCACAAGGTCCTGAGTTCAATCCCTGGTACAAAAAACAAAACAAAACCTTTACCAATCTAATAATAATTATTATTATTCTAGTTTTTAAACTTTTTTTCCCCAGTACTGGGGATCAAACTGAGGACCTTGTGCTTGCGAGGCACGGTGCCACTAAGCTAAATCCCCAGCCTGTTATTTGAGGGCCTCAGTCTCCTGAGTGCTGGGATTACAGGCGTGCACCACCATCCCTGGTTACTAAAATTAATTCAGTTCTTTTCGATGTAAATTTTACAACTATTTCATTCATCTGACAGTTTTTGGTCCCCATCTTATTTTTCAGTGGACAGCTTTGACCCCAAATGGTTTGACCACATGGTCATCCTTCTACCTACAGCCAACTTTTATATTTAGAAGGTCTGATCTTCCTAGGTCAAATTCTATTGCTCTAAATTTTATTAAGAAAATGAAAACTGTTCGTTCCTAGTGATTGACAAGTTTTATCATGTACTGTTTTAGCTGCTGTTGGTTTTCTTTCCTATTTCTGGAGTGCTGGGGATTGAACCCAGGACCTAATGCTTGCTAAGCATGTTCTTTAACATTGATCTGTATCCATCCTCAGCCCACTAGTTTTCTTTTCTTTTCGAGACAAGGTCTTACTATGTACTTCAGGCTGGCCTCAAACTGCCAGTGATCCTCCTGCCTCAGCCTCTTAAGTGCTGGGAAAACAGGTGTGCAACACCGCGCCTGGCTTTAGTTTTATTTTCTGTTGATAATATTTATAAATGTCTTCTATGAATTGAAGATAGAAGAGTAACTGTTTCTTGGCTAATCTATGGGAAATCTGGGACAACGTCCATCAGCTATTCTAAATAGAAAAAAAATCTTTGGTGTTAAAATAATAGAAGTTTAAAACTCCCTCTATCAGGCAGTTGGAAGGAGATAAAATACCCCCCCCCCAAAGGGTCTTCCTACGTAGTTCAGGCTAGCCCTGAACTCACTATGTAGCCCAGGCTGACCTCAAACTTTTGGCAATCCTCCTGCCTCAGCCCCCTGAGCGCTGGGATCATAGGTGTGCACATCTGGTTTAAGACATCTCTCTTGCAAGGTCTTTGAGATAAAGTGAAATAATCATTCTTCAGCACATGGCCTACCAATGGCTTTCAAAACACAGTGGATTCTTGTGCTTGCTTCGATAGCACACATATAAAATACAATGGATTTTTGCTATGGTAAGGCTGGGCTATGGGGATGGGGCTCACAAATGTGGGGTGGGACAGGCTAGACTTTGGGAAAATTCTTATCAGCTTGGGAAGGGAGGGAAGCCAGCGCCGTAAGCGACTGTGTCCTAGTCCTGCCCAGTTGCTCACAAATGCAGGGGGCTGGGAGGACGGGGGACAGGGGATGGATGGGACCTAGTGCCAATGTTCTCCCCTGGTGGCCAGAATAAGAATTTGTGGGTTAAGGGTCAGTGCAGGTAAAGGCAACACTGAATTCCACCCATATCCCACAGCTGGGGCCCAGCTCTTTCACCCTGGGCTGAAGTTACCACCCACGTGTGCCCTGTGCTCTAGGCTTGCTGCAGACAGCGGCTTGGCTTATCTTCCCCACACCGCTGTGAGGAGATTCTGCAGTCTTTCCATTTTATAGATGGAAAAGCTGATATTCAGAGAGCTGGAGTAACTGATGCAGATTACAAAGCTGCAGAGCAATGTAGGCCTTGTCCCTGGGCCGCCTCTCAAGCTATTGTCCTGCCAGCATGCCTAAGGAACGAGGCCACACTCAACCTTGCTATTTGCTGCCTCTGGAGGGGCAGATCCTGCTCTTTCTCCCTAGCTGTTTGGCAGCTCTGGGAAGATCTCAACAATGACCTGCACAAGGCTCTTCCAGTTCCTGACCTGGTCTTGCTCTCTTCTGCACCTCTTCCCAGCTTCCCATCCTTCAGAGCTGAACTCAAATCCAGTCCTTTCTTCTGGTAACTTCCTGCTCTACTGGTCACCTCTTAGTCTATCAATGGCTCTCAGCCTGAGGTGGTACTATCACAAAGGGGCAGACACAAACATGCTGGATATCTTTGCAGGCACAAGCTGGGGGTATATCTCCCATGTGGAACTGGGAAAATGCCAGGTGTTGGCTGTGCATAGGATCACAGGATAGCCCTAGCAGTTCAGGATGCCAATGGCAGCCCCATCCCAAGGAACAGTGGTTTCAATCATGCATTCCCACTAAGCTAACATGATTGTGTGGGGATCTGAGCAGGATGGCAGTGGGAAGAAAGGCTCTGGCGTCACAAAGACCTGCGTTTGAATCCTGGCTCTGCTGCTTATCAGGTGTGTGATCCAAGCAAAATTTTTTAACCTCTCTGAGCTTGTTTTCCTGGATTGAAAGCAAAAGCTAACTATATGAGGTTGCCTGGCAGGTTAACACAGATAACACTACTACTACTAACAAGGTTAACAACTACTGAATACAAGAAGTATGAGACACCAGGCTAAAAACTTTCAACACATCCTCATGAGGAAAATACTACTATTTTTCTCCATGTTTGCGAAGAAATTGAGACCAGAGATTAAGTAACTTGCCCAAAGTCATGAGCTATTAAGTGGCAGTATGGATTCAGTCAGGTAGTCAAATTCCAAAGTGCACACTCCTAGCATCTTCCTCCAGGGTTTCTCATGAAAAAGAAAGTGTACGAGGGCCGAGCTGAGCGCCTGGCAGGCTACAGCGCCTGGCAGGTGGCACTGGACTACTCATCCCAGCGCTGTGACAATTACTAACATTACTGTTCACAAACAACACTCCCAACAACAGTGATGGTAGGAAATAACCGCTGGATATTCTTATCAGTTCCAGGAAGGAAACTGTGGCCCTGAGAGGTTACGGTTCTCATCCTAGGTCACTTATGCTATGACACAAGGAAAAAATTCCTTTGCATTTTACAGCCAGGATTCAAAACTAGCTCTGAATGATGCCAAAGGTAATGTTCACAGCCAAAACCCCGTACTGGCTCCTGAGAAAGCTGCTTCAAGTGCTGCAGAGAGATGCCTTCTGACCTGATGGTGTGGGACAGGGCCAGGATTCCCAGTACGAAGAAATACATGGACAGCAAGAGGTTGATGTACTCCTGGGAGAATATCTGAGGCAGAAAGACAAAAGGAAACAGGAAGTCAGGATTGCTAGTGGCCATGCTGAAATGTCCTTGCTGCTCTTCTGGAGGTGGGTCTCACTTTTTGTTAGGGGACAGTGGAGAAGAATCTCAGGGGCCTTCTATTTACAGCTGTGGGAACTTCAAGTTCCCAGATGTACCTCCCAGGGGTGTCTGGAGGTGTATTCATGGAACTCTGTTTTCTAGAGACAGGCAATTAGGTTTGTGCCCAGAATCATGCATGGTCCATAGGGGATTAGGGAGTCTGAAGTGCAAGACCCAAGACAGCTGGCAGAACCTTAGAATTTGCTCTCCCACATTTCCTTCTTCTCCAAAGATCTGCAGAGCCCTAGAGAGCACTCAGCAAGGCCCAAGCATGCTAGCTACAAGGTATCTGGGTACCCCCTCCATCCTCCACATCAGCTCTGATGCCTCCTCCCCCTCCTGAAGACAGTGGGAAGTCAGGACAGCAGGCCCTGACAGCCACTTGCTGCTTCCTGGCCTTATTACTGTCAGATAAAACCATGAAATGTTCCCCATCACAATGCTCCAAAGCCATTGTCACTACTCACTTTGTAGTCCAGGCTGGCCTTAAACTCATGGCAATCCTCTCCTGCCTCAGCCTCCCAAGTGCTGGGCTTAGAGGTGTGTGCCAGCACATCTAGCTCACATCTTAATTCTAGACCTTGGGAATGCCATATTATATCCTTTCAATTTGCTGTATGTACTCTGCTGGATTTGCTACAGTGATGGTCTCTAACGGGGAGGGAAGAAGTGCTGCTGTGTAGGGTGCAGGGATAGTGTCTGCCTGCAAATGTTTCATTTTGAGTCTGATCAGACTGGTGCCCCGCCTAGAGCCTTGCGATGGCTTCTCTCTGCTCCCATGAGCTGAAGGCCCACACTCCTCTGCCTCGCTCACACTGCTTGCTTTCTCTAGGCTGTATCCTCTCTGGCCTTTCATGGTGCCTGGTCTGGGCTACCTGGGCTGTACCCTCCTGCTTCATCTAGGCCCCTGTACTCATCTTCCTGAGCTCTTTGGTGGTTTCCTTAAACACCCCTACCTGAGGCATTCAGCAGATAATTTCCAATTGTTCACTATGTGCAGGACATTGTGCTAATCACCAGGGGAATGAAGCAAAGGCTCTGCCCTCAGGATTTATGTACCAGGGAGGGAGAAGAAATGGGACATAATGTATTGCCAGGTGGTAAAGGGGGCTCATAAGAGCAGAGTGGGGCAGAGTCAGAGAGGGAGGGGGGAGAGCTATTATTGCAGACAGGCACAGAGGCCTCTGGAAGGGAGGGGCCCTGGAGCAGAACCCTAAACCAAGGTAGGAAGTGGACTGTGGAGAGACTCAGAAAGAACATCTGAGGCAGAAGGAACAGCAAGTACAAAGGTCCTGAGGTGGGTGTTTGTGTGTTTAGACAACAGTGAGGGTCTGTAAGTCTGGAGCAGAGGAAGCAAGAGAGGAGTGTTAGAAGAGGCTGGGGAACAAGACCCTGAAGTGCTACAAAAGACTTTGGGTTCACCTGGTAGGCACGCCAGCACTGGAGGGAGGACAGGGCTGTGACATGATCTGATGGTCTGCAAGCACCCCTCTGCTGCTGTACAGAAGAACCTACGGTGCAAGAGCAGAAGCAGAGTACCCAGTGCGAAGGGCACTGCGCAGACCAGTAGGGCATGGTGCCCTGGATGGGGGAGGTAGGAAGTGGTGGGCAGCAGGAAGACTCCTGATCTGTTCTGAACAGGAATGCAGGGTGCACTGAAGGCTCAAAGAGCAGGACAGGAGGACTCAATGAGCAGGTAGGTAGTAGGTAGAGGTGCTGCTGAGATGGGGGCTTAGGCAGGAGGGTGTTCCCCTCGGCTGATTCTTCTTTCCTGGCACTATAGACCTTGCCTGCATCCCTTCTTAGAGCTGAACTTCACCTTTATCTATGTAATTGTGGCTGTCTCCAGCACTGAACAAGATGCTCCCCAAGTGCAGGGGCACTCGCTGTTTTTCTCTCTAGTGCCCCCACCTCAGGACCCAGGTAGTGGGCACTCAATAAATGCAGAATGAACGCATGAGCAAATCAGTGCTTGATTACATGTGTGCTACAAGAAAGGTTTATGAATACTTTGTAGGCACAGGGATGTATTCTTCTTGTGGAGATCTGCCGTGCCTGTCACCCCTGGGCAGAAAACCCCTCAGACCACACCTGTGGGCTCTGGGTGCTGACTATGTGGATGTATGAAGTGAGCACCAGTCCCACTGTCCTTAGTGCTTTGGTATCTAGAAAGTCAGGGCAACAGTTATGGCTCATTTCTAGAGAGAATACAAGTCTTTTTTTTTTTTTCCTCCTAGTACTGGGGATCAAACTCAGGACCTTGTGCTTGTGAGGTAGGTAGGGTGTCTCTGAGCTAAATCCCCAGCCTGAGAATACAGGTCTGTAGACCACTGGTGTGAAGTCCTCACCCAAGGCTTGCTTTTATTTTCTGCACTTAGGAGATCCTCCTGCCTCAGTCTATCGAGTGATGGGACTATAAGTGTGTGCCACTATGCCTGACTTATTTTATCCTACTTAAAATTTCTTTTTCACTCTAATTTCTCCCTTTTTCTTATAACATTAGTGTAATTTTTTTTTTAAATTTTATTTTATTTATTTATTTTTGGTACCGGGGATTGAACTCGGGTCCTTGAGCTTGCAAGGCAGGCCACTGAACCGCTGAGCTAAATCCCCAGCTAGTGTAATTTTTTTTAAGTTGCTCCAAAGTGATCAGTTTTAAATGAGGTGAGATAAAGGCCATGAAGTTGAGTTTTGTAAATTTTTAAAGCTCTAGGGCTGGGGATGTAGCTCAGTAGTGCTATGTCTATCTGGCAAGTGCAGGGTCCTCAGCTGATCCCCGATTGGTGGGGGGAGGCGAGCTGGGCGTGGTGATGCAGGCTTATAATCCCAGCACTGGGGAGGCTGAGGCTGAAGGATTGCTGTGAATTCCAAGTCAGCCTGGGCTACATAGTGAGTTCAAAGCCAGCCTGAATTATCTAGCAAGATCCTGTCTCAAAAAGGAAAAAAATAAAGCTCTGTATGTTTTTGATGCCTCACCCCCTCAATAGGCTATGACCACCCAGCCCAGCTGAGGAGGTGTGTTAAGGCTGACCCCTGCTGTAAGTTCCCCTTCTTGCCCTTTCTCCACAGGATCCAGTGACATTAAACAAACCAGTGAAATCCACTCCTGACTTTTTGCCTTGTTGCCTGTGTTCTCCACACTGACCCCAGTGCAGCACCTGCTGAGGGGTCTACCCTCCCAGCTGCTTGGCTGAACCTGCTTCCTGGGAGCACCTTCGTGTGCTTCCTGTGGGCTGCCTGTAACTATAATAAACTGCATGTTCACTTGTCTCAGAGCGTGTGAGCTCCTTGGCTGTGTTGCAATGTTTAAAGCTTCCATATTTACAATAGAACTGGTAATGAGGATAAGATCACTCTATTTTAGGCAGAAAGTCGAGAGTCAGAGATTAGCTCAGTGGTGTGACGAGTGCAAGGTCCTGAGTTCAATCCCTGGTACCAAAAAAAAAAAAAAAAAAAAAAAAAAAAGTAACAAAAAAAAAAAAAAAAAAAAAAAAAATTCCCTCCGAAAGGCAAATGAACTTATACTCACAGGTTTGGGAGGAGGACCTGCGGCAAGTGCCTATATTGGGGCCACATGCAGTACACAAACACAAAACTGTTATGCTGGAACTTCATTAAGTCAGAGGAAGGAGGGGAGGGGGTTGTAGCAGCAACCAGCCTTACCACATTGGTGCACCTAGGTGCCTGGGAAGGATGTTTAGAGCCATCTATAGGGATGCTAAGGCATCAGAAAAATACGAACTTTTAAAAATGTACCAATCAGTTATAAACTCCAGTACCCCCAGCCAGGAAGAGGAGAGCACAGGGGCTGAGTAAGAGCCACTGTGGTCAGCCCTTTACTGTTAAGCAAACCAGTCAACCAGCTGTCAGGCTGAGGTGCTGGAGGAGCCTGGTAGCTGTGCTGTCCACAGCTGCCTTTCGGAAATCTCAGGGCCGTCACTGAGGCACAGGGAAGAGGTATATACGGTGCTTCTGGCACAAGGCAGGCCGGGGCTCACCTGCCCAGAAAGGACAGGCCAGGTGACAGGAAGCCAGTCCTTTCAAAAAAGCTTCACACCAGGGCTGGGGATTTAGCTCACTGGCGCTGTGCCTGTCTTGAAAGCACAGGGTCCTGAGTTTGATATCCAGTACAGAGAAAAAACCAAGACCAAAAAACCTAAAAAAAGCTTCACACCTTCTGCTGCTAGAAATTCCATTTTTCGGTCACCTGGTCTGAGGATAGAATCCTAAGTACTGAAAACATCAAACTGTCTTGAGGCAAGAGACTGGATGTATATTTATTAGCACAACAGACTTGGGAAATATTCACCACCAACAAAGTCAAAAGCAATGGGCTAGCAGTGCAGAGCCTTGGAGAGATCTCAACAGTACAGCGGACAGGAAAAGGAAGCAGAGGGAGCTGCCGCCGCCGCCAAACTCAGGCACACACAGACAGACACACCAACTCCGTCAGAGCAGGATGGAGGTGGGCAATGGAGATAGAAGGGGTCTGAGGATGGTATGCTGTGAACCGAGGCACTGGGTGAGTTCAGCTGTTCACTGGAGACTGGGAAAAACAGTAAATATCCAATGCTATTTTGTGCATTCTTATTTTTAAGAGTGAAAACCAGGATAATATTTTCTGTTTAGTGTGAACTGGGTGTGGAGGATGCCTGTAGTCCCGGCACTTGGGAGGCTGAGGTAGGAGGATCACTGTGAGTTATACTCAGCTACATAGTAGGTTCAAGGCCAGCCTGAATTGCACAGCAACTAACCAAACAAAAAGGTGAGGGGAATGCTGTGAGTCCAATGTGATGCATCTGCTGGTGGGAATATTCTGAAGCTACTCAAGAATATTTACGATCCAACAATGAGGGAGCAATGCAATAGGAAATGGACATTAAAAATTATGTTTCGGCTTCAAAGATTGGTGAAAACTAATTTTGTTGCAGCCAATGTAGTTGAGAATATGTGGGAGCCAGTACACTCGCAGGGGTCAGTGAGAATGTAAAGCGGTATAATCTTTTTGAAGGGTAATTTGGCACTCTGATTACAAACTGAGACTGTTTGACAGGGTAGGCTGCTGCAGACACACTTGAAGAAAATATGTATCCCTTTGCTAAGACATAGCACAAAGATGTTCACGGCAGTGCTGCTACGGCATACCACATCAGACATACCTAACACCCTCAGCATGAGCAGCTTTTTTTTTTTTCCTAGAGACACGGTCTTGCTATGTAATTCAGGCTGACCTTGAACTTACTATGTAGCCCAGGATGGCCTTGAACTCTCAGTAATCCTCCTGCCTCAGCCTCCTGAATGCTGGGATTACAGACATGGGCCACCACACTAGGCAACAAGAGCAGCTTTTAAAAAGCTATTTACATGGGGCTGGGATGTAGCTCAGTGGTTCTGCCGCTTGCTTTGCAAGTACAAGGGGAGTTTGATCCCTGTTACCAAAAAAAAAAAAAAAAAAGCTATTTACATAGTTATATGAATTTGACTGTGCTGATACAAAAATATCTCCATGGTTAAGAGATATAGGTTTGGTACAAATTTTTTTTTTGAGACAGGGTCTCAAAATATAGTTCAAAGTGGCTTTGAACTCATGATTCTCCTGCATCAGCTTCTTAAGTGCTGAGATTACAGATGTGTGTCACCAAACCTGGCTTAAAAATTTTTTAGACATAAATCTAGATGACAAATTATATATTCATAAGAAAACATATTGTAGAGAGGACTAAGGCTCACTGGTACCTTTCCTTAAACTGAAAAACTCCCAGACTTGAAAAAAAATTTAAACCAAGTACATGTAATTTTAAAATTTAATTAAAGTTATCTTTGAGTCATCTGCAATGACCAGGAAAAGAATGCTTGTGATGTATTACTAAAAAAGGAACAAAACAAAACAACAGGGCTGGTGGTATAGCACTTGCTTAACTTGTCTGAGGTCCTTGATTAGATTTCTAGTACGTACAACCAACCAACAACAAAAATTAAAATTACAATACTGTATTTATAATATAATGCTAAGTATGTTAAAAATACACTATAGGGCTGGGGATTTAGCTCAGTGGTTTTGCTACCTGGTCTGCAAGCTCAAGGTCCCCAGTTCAATCCCTGGTACCAAAAACAACAACAAAAAACGTTAGGCTGGGCTTGGTGGCACACACCTGTAATCCCAGTACTTGGGAGGCTCAGGCAGGAGATTCATTGTAAGTTTGAGGCCAGCATGGGCTACATAGTGAATTCAAGGCCAGGCTGGACTAAATAGCGAGACCCTGTCTCCACAAAAAGCTTATTGCTAGGTATGGTGTAGTAATGCACACCTGTAATCCTATCCCAAGGCAGGAAGACTCCAAATTTAAGCCTGGGCAACTTAGTGACAAGTTGCCTGGGCAAGATCATGTCTTAAATAGAAAATACAAAAGGGCTTGTGATGTATTCAGTGTGAAGACCCTGGGTTCAATCCCCAGCAAAACAAAAACCAAAAACATAACAAATCTTATTGAGGGGGGCAGGGATGTAACTCAGTGGCAAAGCACTTGTCCAGCTTACATGAGACCCTGCATTCCATCCCCAGCACTGCAAAAGGAAAATAAATAAAAAACCTTATTCTGGGCCTGGGATTTGGCTCAGTGGTTCTGCCACCTGCCTCAAAAGCACAAAGGCCCAAGTTCAATCCCTGGTACTAAAAAACAACAACAAAAAACAAACCCTTACTTCAAACCTGAGAAAAGACATGGCAAATGGTTAGTAGTGATGACTTATGTGTTGTGGTGTTCTTTCTTCATACTTTTTTTTTTTTTTTTTGGTTTTTTGAGACAGGGCCTCACTATGCAGTTGAGACTGACCTGGAACTCACTATGTAGTCCAGGCTGGTCTTGAACTCACAGCAATCCTCCTGTCTCAGCCTTCCGAGTGCTGGGATTACAGGTGTGTGCCACCATGCTTGGCAAAATTTTTTTTCATATTCTTTTTTTTTTTGTTTCTTTCTTAACGTATTTTTTGGTATAATATACATGCTTTCTGTATATATCATTTATATAACCAGATAATAGTGAAGTTATACTTTAAGAATCAGAAAGGTTAATAGAGTATTTGCAGTAACGTGAGAAAATGCTCATGATGTCATTAAGGTGAGAAAGCAGTCACAGAGCAAGGACACCACGTGGCCACAGCCATGGAGAAACCATGCACCGACACCGCGAAGGACACACCTCCAAAGGGAATCTGTGACTGTCTCTGGAAGTGGGGTTTTGGATGATTGCTGTTTTCCCTTTTTTAATTTTCTGTGTTTTCCAGGTTTTCAACATTGAGCCTGTAAAACTTTTATTGGGAAAATAAACCTTGATAAAATTAAACAAAAAAAAAAAATGATTAGTATGGTAGAAGCATATCTGACACATAAGCTACACCCCAGCCCAACATAAACAGTACAATGAAACCGGACTTGTAGCAGAAAACAGAATCCAAAACTACATGGAGAAAACAAACAGACTGGTGGGGAAAAGTCCTTAACAACAGCAGTTGTCTTGGGGTGGTGGGTCATGGGTGAATTATTTACTTTTCCCTGCTTTGTTTTCTATAGATGAACATGCATGGCTCCTGTGATGGAAAAAATAAAACAAAATACAACAGTTATTTAAACCAAATGACACCACAGAGGGCAAAGGACTTACTTTGAAAAAGAGGTAGAGCCCCAGGAGTGTGCAGCTGGCGATGATGGGGAAGCGCGCGGCGTCTCGGCTGGTGATGGTTTCAGGCATGTCCGAGGCGTTCTGGAGGAGAGAGAGGCGAGGCTGCTGACCCAGGGCTGCAGGCCTGTGCCATAGCTGCACACTGGTGTGCACGTGCTGCCTCAATAACTCATTCGTCTCTTTCCCTCTCAGTTCTAGTGCTGTGATCTCAGCACCTTGCCACTGAGGAGAGCTGGGCTGGGACAGACGGACCAGGGAGAACCCAGGGCACATGTGTGGCCAGGGAGAAGAGCTACAGCTCAGACAGTTACAGCATGTGACAACCAAAAGGAAAAAACCCAGAGACCAATGACTCTAGAACAGCCCCAGACCTCATGAAGCAGGTCACCGTTTCCAACAGTCTTATGTGCAAGCTGAGAAGGAAATATGACTGGTGTTTTCATTAGGCTTGATGGTGCATACCTGTAGTCCCAGTACTCAGAAGGCCAAGGCAGGAAGATTACCAGGAGTTTGGGGCCAGCCTAGGCTACACAGTAAAGTTCAAAGCTAGCCTGAACTATACAGTGAGATCCTCTCTCAAAAAACAAAACAAAACAAAACAAAACAAAAGATTGGTGTTTTACACAGCAGGCAATGAGTATGATGAGTTGAAATAAACAAAACTGACAATGGCTACAAAAACTGCACATGGGAAGAAAGAGGCAGATCTTCAACTTAAGATCTGTGAGTGGAAGACATGAATATTACAGAAACGGAAGTCACAATTCCATGTATGGCAGATGCTGTAGTTGACAAGACTGATGTGGGTAAAGAGCTGATGAAGAATAAATATTTACAGGAAAAATAACTCAAATAAATGGAAATGAAAATAAAACAACAGGGTGACACGGGCATTAAATCAGCTTCAATAGAACTTATGATTTTAATGATGACTTACTGAAGTGCAATCCTGGTTTAAACTTGTAATCACAAGCTTCCAGGATCACTATACTTGCCTCCGTTAGGTCAAACCCTTAGTCTTCCAGGGGCCAGCAAACCTCACTGCCATTAAGGCCTTCACACTCTCAAATGTTCTGTCACAGCTACTGGAAATTTGGCAATGTCAGGTAAGATTTCTGCTCATGCTACAGCAGCCACACATTGGACACAGTGCCTGGAATTCCACTATCACCTGTCTATCTTGTGAAAAAGGCATGTGTCCCTGGGAAAAGGAACCACATTAGGTTGCAGAGTCTCACCAATACTTTGGCTCATACCTGGCTCTTAAACAACAGGAAAGGAGGGAAAGAAAGCTAAGAAGGGAGCTGTATGGAGACCCTGCGGGCCCTATGGCAACTGCAGATGGGGAGGTCACTAGGAGATGGAGGCGTGGGGAACCAGGATGTTTATAAGCCACTGGCTGGAGTACAAACCTGTCCAGCCTTTTGGGGAGGACATCAAATTTGTTGGATGCATCAAACCATAATTTGCACATGCTGAAGGTCAAACAGAGGATTCAGAGGAGAGGAACTACAATGGTCTTAATCATAGAAATGTTCATTCTCATTTTTCCCTGCAGTGCTGGCGATCAGACAGAGGCCTCGCGAGCTGTACTGCTGAGCTACATTCCTAGCCTTTCTCCTCTTTTTGAGACAGGGTCTCATAATGTAGTCCAGGCTGACCTTGAAATTGCAAATCCTCTGCTTCAGTTTCCCGAGTGTGAGATTACAGGTGTGTGCCACTATACCTGGCTCTCACTTCGCCTCTCACGCCCACCTTTTATTTTGCCTCTCACTATTAATAAGCTCAAATTAAGGCATACAGATATCCCACTTTTCATCTATCAGAACACTTTTGGCAACATAGAGTTGGCGAGTAGTTGGGCAAGAGACAGCAACTCAGTCATCCTGTAGAGATAATACTATATGGCAATGTACGTTAAAACCACAAATGCATACCCTTTGACTAAAGCAATTATACTTCTTGGAATTTTTCCTATAGATATAACTTACACACAAGCAAAGTGAGGCCTACAGAGCAGTGATGGCAAACCTTTTAGAGCTTTGATAACAGCCTACTGCAGCATACACCACTGCTACAAGAGTATATCCACGGCATTCACTGTTTTGTTAGTGGCTTGCTGCGTGCCAGAGGCAAGTTATTTGCTCTTCGAGCCTCAGATACTCATCTGCCAAACAGGACAGCAATATCTAGCTTCACCCATCTCAAAAAAAGACCAAGAAGCTTAAACCAAACAAGATATGGATAGGAAAGACCCCGGCAAACTGTAAGTTCTGTGATCACAGGAGTGGCTATGATTACCAGGGAGGACCGAGGGGCCCTTAACCAAACCCCCACATGTAAGGCTGAGTGGCCAGGGCTGGAAGTTCTAAGGCAGCTCAGTGCGATCACTCTCTTCTCCAGAAGCTCTGCCAGTAGGTAGGGGTGAGGGATACTGACAACCAGAGGCCCAGTTTCCTTCCTTTCCTCTTCTCCACCAGATCCTGGCTTCTGCTTTTTGTAGCAGTGTGTAGTGCTGGGACTTGGGCAAATGCCTCGCATGTTCTGTGTACCTCCACAAGTTTAGTACAGGTCGTTGAAGCAGCAGTGTGGGCATAAAATAAATCAGACAGTTCCTGACCTTGAAGAGTTCCCAGGCTGGGAGGCTAAGACCCTTCCAGGTAAAGAGTATTACAGTGCAGTGTGACAAGTGACAAAGCAGGCATATATACTAACACAATGTGTAGCATGAATGCCAAGTAGTTAGGCTTCTGAGGTCAGTAGGCTCAGGCAGATCCCCTGGTACTTTCTTGCCAGCTGTGGGTTTTGGGAAAGTGATTTTCTCTCAGAGTCCAGATTTCCCTGGCTGTAAAATGAGTTGTAAGGATTCCCACTATGCACTGGAAGCATTCAACATGGTGCCTGAGTAATCATTCAAGCTGTACTCACTATGGGTTAAGTAGAAGGAAACTAGGAGCAAGCAGGCAAGACTGTTTCTGTAGGAAATAAGAGCATCACAGGTGGTTAGAGCAGATGCCACTTAAGCAAGGCCCTGAATGCCAGGCACAGGGTCTGGTATGCAGTAGGAGCCAAGTAAATGGTGAGTTGAAGAGTTTGCTCTGTGTATGAGGAAGTGAAGGCAGAGACTTGGACACATGCAAGCTCAGGGCTGTGAAAGCACACACAAGATTCTTCTGACAAACCAGAATGATGGATCCTTTCACATATTCCTTTCAATTCTGCCCAGTACCAGGCAGGAGGAGGCTTTATATTATTTGATGACAAACCAAGGCTGGACAGATGCTCCACCAAACAGAGGAATCTGTTTCCTCTGCGGGTGATTTATACATACGTCATCCTGCAATGTGAGTCACAAGGGGAGACTTGAAATCTCACTGGCAATAATAGTAGTAGAGTAACATTTTACTGAGAACTTTCTGTGCACCCAGCAGGCTTCCAGTTGCCTTATAAACCCCTACAAGGCAGGTATATTTTACAGACAAGGAAAATGAGACTCAGAGAGGTGAAGAAACTTGCTTAGTGGAACACAGATGGTGAGTTGCAGAGCCAGGTTTCAAACTGAGGCAAAGCTTGCAGAGCCGAAGCTCGTGGCTACTATTTACTAGGTGACCTCTATTTTTCCTATCTGGAAATACCTATTGGAAAGTTGTGACAAGAAGATGCTCAAGAAGCCTGTGACCTTTCTGAGGAACAGAATCCTGAAGACAGAGAGTAATTTTTGCAGTTACAAAAATATTAAAAGTTATAGGATTTTTTTTTACCAATTCTATTTGGATTTTTAAAAAACCAAACACACTTATGTAAAAACAATAGCTCCTGGAACATAAAACATAAACGATGGAGAAAAAGGCTAACAGAAACAGCAGAAACAGGGCTGGGGATGTAGCTCAGTGGTGCCACACCTGCGGGACAAGTGCAAGGCCCTGAGTTCGATTCCCGGTATTGAAAACAAAACAAAATAAAAACACAGCAGAAATAAATTGAGCTGCCGTGACATTTGGATGCTCACTTTTTAGAGTGGGAGCAAAAGGAGTAAGGGGATACAGATGCCCAGCTTCTGGATATTGGTACAGTGACTAGGTCCAGGCCATGCCCTAGAAATGACCCAGTAGACCTGGACCATTTTGTTACTGTTACCACAGCCAGAGACTCCAGGCTCTCTTCTGCTTACACCTACATTCACTCACTCATCTTGCCCACCATCCCTAGCCTCCACAACCTGTCCTCAAGACACCTGCAACTGCCTTCTCACACTTCTGCCTTCCTGACCACCTGGCAGGCTGTGGGCTCTCTCTAAAGTGCACACCTGATTGTGCATGTATCTGCCTAAGAATCTCTGGGGAGTGGACTACTATGCACCCATTAAACAAGACGAGAGAAGAGAATGGACAAAGTATTTATACAAAGAATGGATATGGTATTTATGTAAAAGGGAGTACTACTCTTTCGTAAAGATGGACAAGTATGAGTCATTTGTAGGAAAATGGATGCACCTTGAGACCATAAATGTTAAATGAAATAAATCAGACACATCAGCTTAAGCATCACATAACTGCTATATGAGAAACCAAAAGTATAAATACTTAAAGAGCAAAAGAAAGATAGGTAATAAGAAATAGATCTTTGGTAAATGAGAAGGTGATCTTGAGATGGAGAGAAGAAAGGGAGAGGGGAGTAAAAAGAATTAAGATGTGTTAGGTACATGTACCTACTCCCTACAATGAATGTAATCATTATATACTACAAACATGTACTAATAAAATGGATACAATCTCTAGGGGGTCATTTTCTAAAATCTAAGTAAAAAAGCACATAGCCTTTGACCTGGTAAATTGATTTTGAGTAATTTTACAAATACATGAACAAATGTAAATAGTAAATGATCAAGGGTATTAATTTCAGCATGGTTTGTAATTGCCAAAGACTGAGATGGCCTAATTGGCTGCTTCTAAGTCAGTGCTTCTCAGTGTGCATCAGAACAACCGGAGGCTTGGGCTGGGGATTTAGCTCAGTGGTTCCACCACCTGCCTCGTAAGCACAAAATCCCAAGTTTGATCCCCCGTACAAAACAAACAAACAAACAACAAACAAAACAAACCATTTACTACCGGAGGCTTGTGAAACACACTACTGGGCCTCTCAAGCTTCTAATTCTGAGCCTGCAGTTCTCCTAGTACCTCAGGTGAGCCTGTGTCACAAGCCCAGGGGCTACCATTTGAGAACCAGTTCTAAACAAGCTGGGGGTGTGGGTGGGATGCTACACAGCTGTTACAGAAAACAGGACACACCACTTGTACTGCCATGATTGGATCTCCAATACATAAATAAATATAAAAAAAAGCAAAGTACAAAACAAATGTGTACACACATACATGGGCGCAATCAGTTATATATCAGAAATGCTTATTTACTTGTAAAGGCACAGCGTCTCTCCAGATGGTCATTTAAGAAACAGGCTACCAGGGCTTTGCTGTGGGAGGAAACTGGGCAGCTAGGACAGGAGACTTTCACAGTACATCCTGTGTAACTTTTGTACTTTGTACCAGGGACACACATTACCTATTGTCTCTGCTATAAAAAGGTGAAGTAGAGCTAAGAGAAAAATTAGACACACACACACACACTCTGTGTGTGTGTGTGTGTGTGTGTGTGTGTGTGTGTGTATATATTTTTTTTTTTTTTGGTGGCATCGGGGATTGAACTCAGGACTTGCAGGCAGGGCACCACTGAGCTATATCCCTGGCCCTACCAATATATATTATTAAAGAAAAAAAAAATCAAGTTGCAGAGTAATATATACTGTATAATCTTGTTTTTATAAAATATTTACCTATGTGTATGCATGTATATGTTTGTATATACATAGAAAATGTTCTGGAAGATGGGCTGGGGCTATAACTCAGTAGTCTAGTGTGTGCTACGATATAAAAAGCCCTGGATTCAATTCATACCACCATTACACACACACACACACACACACACACACACACACACACACACACAGAAGTGAGTTACTCCCAGGGAGTAAAAACGAAGAGTCCTTTTATGCTTTATATTTCTACACTGCTTGTATGTCGTATTTCCGTCACCACCAAGATTAAGTTGAGTTGCCTCTATGAGCTGTTCCTCAGAGACTGTAGACTCCCTGAGCACCTTGTCATGGCATCTAAACTCTGTCTTGGGCTCATGCCACACTCCTCATTGCCCCCTCTTCTGTTCTGCCTGCTGAACTCTCACCTACCATGCAGACAGCTGTTCACTCCCTCAGCCCCCACCCCAGAGGCACAGCGGAATTCAACCTTGTTGGCTAGCCATACAAGATGCCAGTTCTGGATCTTGCTGGTGACTGAGCTCTGGAAGGAAGACTTGGCCTTCTCAGCCTGGGCACATCTGGTACCCAGCCCAAAGCCTGCACAGAGATGACTGAGGGACTCCTCTGTAGTACAGGACAAAGGCTGTTGAGCCAATGTAACATGCAGCTACTGCCTGGGCCAGACTCACTACCTTCTGGGGACACAGGCCTCAGGGTGGGTGCTGCACTGACAGTGTTCCTGTTGGACTATGGCCCAACAGTCCACCCTGTTCCACCTTCTTCTCCCTAGTATTTCAGTGTGTCCTGCTTGTTGTAGACATTTTGACCCCATGGGAATTCTGTCCTTAAGTGCCCTGCTCAGTTGGCTTTCAGGGTGTGTCACTAGTGGAAATCTAAAACTTTAAGGTCCTCACACTAATTTCTTTCTTTGCCAAATGACAAGGGAAATGACTCAGGGTAGAAAAGGGAGTCGTTTGGCCTGTCTGTTCCCAAGCCAAAATACTGTTTCTGTTGGTCTTCAGGGGCACCTGTATCAAAGAGCCCCGGACTAGGACTAGGCACCTGGTTCAGCCCTTAAATGGCAGAGTGACATTCAGAAGTCATTGTCTGACCCTCAGTCTCTTTTTCTGTACAACAGATATAACAGGGCTGGGGATTTAGCTCAGTGGTGCTGCCGCCTGCCTCACAAGCGCAAGGTCCCAAGTTCAATCCCTAGTACCAAAAAACAAAACAAAACAAAAAAACAAACAAACAAAAAAAAACAGAGCTAATAAAATTGGCAGTGCCTTACCACACTCAGGTGCTGTGTGCATCCAAAGGAGTAAAGCTTTTGTAAGCTTTAAGTACCCTGGTTATTGGGTTGGGAGCTACCAACAAATAGGTCCTGTTGGTAATTTCAATCTTTCAGCCTGCTGGCCTGCAGACACTTGGAGGTTGATATTAGAGCCTAGGCTTTCTTCTACTCACACCCCTCTACTCCAGCTATACCAGACCATCTGCTGCTTCATGGACTGCCTCAAAACTTCTGGCCTTCACAACCTCTCCTTTCCTGGTTTCCCTGCTTAGAATGCCCTCATCTGGCTGGGACTCTATCTCTAGCTCCTCTCCCCAACCCTCTCTGCCCTGCTCCACAGTGCTCAGCCTTCCACTGTGAAGCCTGAAGCACAGCTTGCAGTATAGTGGAAGACCTAGTTTCCCTTCCCCAATTGAACTCCTTGGTGACAGGGCTTTCACCTACTCATTTCTGTAGTATGCCCCCACCCTAGACAATGGCAGGAACACTGCTGCCTAGCAGGTGCTCTCTGAAGAGACTAGTGATTCATGTGCAGAAGATGCCAAGGAGGGTTACTCAGATCGAGACTCTCAGATTGAGCCCCCAGCCTCATGCCAAGCTGACCTTTGCCTCCTTTGTCCTGTCTACCTCAGAACTTCTCTCTGTACCAAGTGTCTAGCTGATGGCTAACAGCTCCAGAAAAGAGGCTAAGTCCACCTATACTCTTACAAGAGGCAGAATAGAAAATAAAACAAGCTCACATCAGAGCCTGTCAGCCTAAGCACCACCTGACTGCTCCTCTTTACACTTGACCACAGAAAGCCAGCAGTGGTTTCTCTACTTTTTGGGAAAAGGTGGTAATCCTTAGCCACTGTACAAGCCGGGTAGTGTTTTGAGAACCTGGGATGCGGCGGTTTCAGAAGTGGCAGCTGTTTTATGTTTCTGCCTTCTCTGCATAAGACAGTTTGTGCTTGAGCCCATCCTCAGGTCTGATGGGGGAGGAGCAGCAGGGAGTGGACTAAGAGGCTGTCAAGGAAGGGAAAAAGTGCCAGGAAGGGAGAAGTCATTGGTCCAATGAGCTGCACAGGGCTTAATATAGGGAAGAAATAGGGGTAAGGAGGGTGGGAGAGGGAAGCAGGAGATAGAAGATGCTAGAGACCTCTTAGGTATCATCAATAGGACAGATGCTGAGGAAGGCCAAGGATGGAGTCTGGCTGTCTCAAAGAGATATCAACTATGGCTCAGTTACTCTGCAGGTAGGCCCAAATTGGTGAGGGGACCATTTTAGGGGAATGGGGAGAAAGGCTAATTGAGGTAAGGTCATGGTGAGGGGTGGGGACAGTGTTAGAGGTTAGGAACAGGGTGTGGGCCCAGAAAGTGAAGCAAAAGACTGGAGGTTGATCTGGGTCTGTATTTCACTGTTTCAGGTAGGGGCAAAGGGCTGGGAGTTCTAGATGAGCACACAGCTTGAGCTGAGTGTGGTGAGGCAGGAGTCAGAGTCTAGAGATAGATCTGGACGCCAGAATTAGCTGTGGGATGGAGCATGAACCCATCACTGAACTCTGAGGACCAGCACCCATCAGGTACAGGCTGAGGCTGGTCTGACTGGGCCCAGGAGGCCCGGAATAATCAGTGCCCAAGTCGCAGTGTGAGGGTCCGTTGACAGTGTTCTTACTGAGACATGATGCACACAGAGGGCCGTGTCAGGGTCCGAGTGAGGTCAGAAACGAGACCCTATTTGATGAAAGTGTCGGTTCCCAGATCCCCGGATGACACAGACCAGCCCCAGGCGCGGGCGCAGGTGGCGACGACCCACGCTAAGAAGTGGCCCAGGGAAGGAGGTGTCTGTCCCGCTCAAGAAGGGTCTGCAGGGGAGGGTCCGCGCCAGCCGTGTCCAGGATGGGGGTGGGAGCGCCCGGCTCTGCCGGAGGCCCTACCTTGCCGCGGGAACAGCGCACGGAGCGCAGGGCGCCGAAGAAGATGGGCAAGAGCGCCATGAGTAGCAGGCTGCCGTAGGCCAAAGCGATGCCCTCGGGCGTGGAGGGCGGCCGCGTCGTGCCGTTGGCCGCACCGCCTGTCTCTACGCTGCCGTTGTGCGGGTCGCTGAGGGCCGAGTCCATGGCGAGGATGCGCTCGGGCTCCGACTCCAGCTCCGGCCGCGC
>NW_022900934.1:26713568-26728331 GCF_012274545.1 Fukomys damarensis
CGTGCCTGTGGTCCTGAAAGGAGCTTTGGACTGAGAGGCAGGCGTCCATCCTGAGGGACGCCTGAGTCGGTTTTATCACTCTCACGTTGCCCAACTCTCCACAAATTGTCGTCCTCCAACTAAGAATTTGTTTATTCACCCATGCATTTAACCAATGTTCAAATGTTCATTCACACTTTATTTATTGGGAGTCCCACTCTATACCAGGAACTAGGTCTGGGGACACTGATGTGAACAATGCAGGCAAAAGTTCATCTTTGCCCTCAAGCAGGTTGCATTTTAATGTGGGAGAGGAGACGAATGGGAAGACTATACAAAAAAGGGCAAAATAAATAAAATGTAAAGCCTAAAATAAAACCTCTCTGAAACATTGACATAGTATATAGTATGTATTTCAATGAATGTTAACGAAGATAAATAACTTAGAGAAAAATAAAGCCAAAACATCTTAAGGAGTGTTATGGGGCCTGGTTGACCACAGCATGTATTTAGAAAAAGAGTAATGTGAAGATTGTCCAGGGTGTTATGCAGGGGCACCGTGTATATGTTCTTAAATTTCTGGTAATTATTCATTTAACAGCTGTCTTCTCTACTGTATTGTGCACTTCATGAAGTCTTTAATATTCTCTTCTGACTTTCAAGCACCTGGAACAAAATATAAAATACAAAGTCTAGAATATAACATCTTTATAATATAATGATATCGATCTATAGTTATGTGTTATATAGGATGTTAATTGGAGTATATAATTTAGAGAAAAATAAAGCAAAAAAGGGAGTAGCATCTGGAATATAGAGAACTCAATGAGTATTTATTCAATGGATGAATGAATGAATATCTCATTTGATTTTCAAAACAACTGTCTGAAACAAATAGGAAATTCCTGAGGCCCCTGGTTATGCAATTGCCTCCCTAATTAAGGCTTGTGGTAAAAGCACATATTGTGATAGGCAAAATGGTGACAGCTGCGTCTTGCAGGTACCTCACCTTCAAGAAACTTTGGACTAAGCAGTGGTGTCACAGCTTGTACCTGGACACCCCCCCCCCAAAGGCCTGTAGGCTCAAAGATGGGGCTTTTGAAAGGTGAGTGGACTATGGGGCTGGTATATTTGACTTGCTGGTGGAAGGTGGGACTTGGTTGGAAAAGGCAAGTCACTGCAGGCATGAGCAGGTAGGGTGTGTCACACTTCCTGGCTCCTCTCTTCTCTTTCTGCTTCCTGGCTGCTGTGAGGTGAGCAGCTTTCCTCTCCTGTCCCCCTTTGCCAAGCTGTCTTGCCTTGAAGCCAGCAGATTATGGACTGAAATCGTGAGCCAAAATAAACCTCTCCTCCTTTAAGTTGTGTGTGTCTGGTACTGTGTCCTAGGGATAAAGAAATTGAAGCCAAAAGCATGCCCTTCAGGGACTTGACTATGAGCTAATCTGGAGCTTGGATGGGTGGATCCACTGTTCTCCAGTGTTACTCCAATACACTCTACTGAAAAGGCTTTACACGAGTCAGTGGGCAAAGAAGAGACATTTATAAAGCTTAGATTTATTGTCACAGAGCAGGAAAGTGACTGAATTTAGAACTGATAAGCATTGTGATGGTGTAAAAATCACATAGCCTAGTCTAGGCTTGGAAGCTAGTACATGCCAGACACTGTACCAGTAACTTTATGCATATTGTCTTTGATTCCAATAACACCTATAAGGGATAGTTCGTTCAATTTTACAGACAGAAAATAGCCTCAGAGAGGCAAAGTTGCCCGCCCAGGTCACAATGCCAGTAGTGGTAGAGGACAGCCTTAAACTTGGATCTGTGGGCCTTCAAAGCTTCTGCTTTTTCCAGTTGACTAAGAACTTGGATCAGAGAGAGTAATATAGTCCTGGGCCAGATGATGTAGTCTTGTCTCTTTCTTTCTTTCTTTCTTCTGGGAATTGTACCCAGAGCCTCCCACATGCTAAGGAAGTGCTCTCATCCCAAGGGGATGAGTGAAAGAAGTGTGTCTCATTAATTCATCCATCAATAATTCAATCCACAGCATTTGCCCAGGAACCAGGCCTCATGGCCCAGAGTCTCCTAGTTGAGAGCTCAGGACTAGAAGTTGGAGACACTTCTATTTCCTATTGGGCTGAGCACCAGATTTGGCCTAGGGGTGATCTGGAGTGTCCCCTCACATTCTAGGGTAGGAGACTGTGAATGTAACCTGAGAACTGAGGGATAGACCCAAGATCAGAGAGCTCCTGTCAAAGCTTCTGTGTAGAGGATTGGGTGTGTATCTTGTGATTTTCCTTGGAGACAGAGGGATGAAGCAGTCAGATGTAGCACACCCCAAGGGAAGTCTCCTGTATGCGATTACTTTCTCACGGGAGATTAGAGCTGAAGTCAAGAATGGACCCTGTTTAGAGTCTTGGGTAATTAACTTACAGAACATTTGTGCCAAAGATGCAGCTCTCACCCCATTTTCTACTTATTACTGTGCTCAGTCACCATGAATGGATTTCAGACTTTCTAACTTTTCTCATGTATGTTCACACACATACTTCCATGCACAATTAAGCATTTACATAATGTCTATGATACGAAGAAGGGTCATCAATAGATACTAAAACCACTGGGAGGAAGCTTCTTGAAAGACAGAATATTCACATAGCCTTAAAAATTACCCCATAGAAGTCAGACATGGTAGTATATGCCTATAATCCTAGCTAGTTGGGAGGCTGAGGCAGGAGGATCACAAGTTGGAGACCAGCTTAGGTGACTTGGAAAGACCATGTCTCAACATAAAAAAGTAAAAAGGGCTAGGGGTGTAGATCAGTGGTAGGACACCCCTGGGTTCAATCCCACCTCTGGGTTACTCCCCAGATGACTTACTAATTACAAAAAGAAAAAAGTTTCCTTACAGTGGAATGACTGCGTAATCACTCCCTTAACCAACTGATCAAATTTAGTATCACTGATAATGGGATAAATGACAAGAAGCAGTGCACTGTGGAGAACACATCACCTGTGTAGTGCCGAACACACCGAACATGTTTAACCTGCATCTCTCTCTCTCTCTCTTTTTTTTTTTTTTTTGGTACCAGGGATTGAACTCAGGTCCTTGCGCTTGCAAGGCAGGCGGCGGAACCACTGAGCTAAATCCCCGGCCCTAACCTACATCTCTTCATGAGAAAAGATCTGGGAAAATCAGAAAAAATCCAGAGATTTTGGTATATTATAGAAAAAAGTAGCCAGTTCTTTCAAAAAAATATTACTGCTGGTCAGGCATGGTGGTACATGCCTGTGATCACAGCACTTGGGAGGCTGAGGCAGGAGGATTGCCATGCGTTTGAGGCCAGCCTGTGCTATATAGTGAGTTCAAGGCCAACCTGAACTGCATAGTGAGACCCTGTTTCAAAAAAGACAAAAAAAAAAAATACTGCCATGGAAGACACACAAAACTTCAATCAAACAAAAATCCAGTTCCATTAAAAAAAAAGAAAAGAAAAGATGGAGAGTATTCTGGATTAAAGAAGAGACTGAAGAGAAGTGAAAACTAAATGTATGTATCACTCTTGTTTGGGACTGGATCAAACATTTAAAACGCTATAAGGAAAATGTTCAGACTAAGGCAACGTAAGGACTTGTTGTTGAATAATGTCATCGCAGCAGGACAGACCCTCTTGTGTAATAACAGCATTGCAGTTCGGTAGGACCTTGTGGCTCAAGGTGAAACCTCCAGACTAGTGGCATACAGAACCTAGACACATGGGACCTGAGACCTGCTGTGCCTCCAGGCCATGAACAGGCACACTTGGTTTATGAAATGTAGATATGGGAGAGCCTACTCCTACCCCAGAGAAATTTCACTTGGTTGTCTCACTTGCATGTGGAGCTGTCAAAAGTCTGGTTGTTAAGGGCCCAGCTGACATCAAGTTTTGTTTTGTTTTTTAATCTTTTGAGTTTTTGAGACAAGGTCTCACTATGTAGCCCAGGTTGGCCCTGAACTCACAGGGATCCTCCTGCCTCAGCCTCCCAAGTGCTGAGATTACAGGCATGTGCCACCATATCTAGTGACATAATGTTTTTGATCCTTGTGAGAGAATGAGCTGGAAAGTAGTAAAGCCCTATATATATGTTTGCTATTCTTATTTGTTAAGGCCACAGCCTGTAAATATATGTACTCAATGAATATTTCTATGCAAATGGGTGTGTATTGCTTCTTCCACCTCACATTCTTTTTTGTACCCCATAGCCCTGCATGTCTCCATTTCTAGTGGGGTGGAGCCTGTGGTGTCACAGGAGTTTTGAAAGAGAAAAGAAACAGATCAAACTTTCTCTGCCCCCATAACTCCTGGTATCTGGGCTTGGATTCTCATTTGGGAATATCACTTTAGAACCCAAAACTGGTTATGTGGAGATATGCCTAATGTGTTGTTTTCAGCTCTGCAATCCTAGAGAAATTCGCACACAGGTCTATGGGCGATGTGTCCAGGATTTTGCTGCAGCATGCACACTTGTGTGTGCCTGGGTTTGTTCATGCATGTGCATGCTGGTGTGAAAGTGGGACGTTAGAGTCAACCTAGCTGTGTGTCACTGGAGAATGGATAAGCAAAACATGTTAGGTGTTCACTGTGGGATACCAGGCAGCAACAAGAGGCCAGGATTCAAATACATGCCCGGGTAGCGGGTGCTCTGTCCTGGTTTAATTATTAACAAAGCCCCTTTCACTCTCAAAAGTGCATCACTTTTTTTTTTTTCTTGTCACTGTGTTGTTCAGGCTGGCCTCGCACTCCAGGCAATCCTGCCTCGGCCTCTGGAGTGCTGGAATTACAGGTGTGCACGGTGACACTCAGCTTGAAAACGTTATCACTTTGGATAATATAGATGGTTGCTAGGTCAGATGTTTTAGAAGCAGAGCCTGAGATAGGGGTTCCTGTGTGACTTTGTAGGAAGAGAATGTTCTTAGGAGAAAGGTAGGAGACAGAAGGCTGAGGAAAGATGTGGTCTCAGCTAAGACTCACTTCAGCCTCATCCTGAGGGAAGCTGTGGAGGACAAAATGGACCAGAGCTGTTCCCACCTGCGGGTGAGGAGTCCGGTCCCCCAGGGCCCCTGACTCTCAGTTACTGGCTGCAGCCCAGAGGTCAGGGGTGAAGGGTAGGCTCCTGGTTAACTGGCTTCTGAGACCAAGGGCAATTCTCCAGAGAGGGTGGCCGCTGTGAGTGGTTTTCAGCCAATACCCACAAGAGTCCGAGGAGAGCTCACTCTACCCTATAATGGGGATCAGAGTGGGGGGATCCCTTCATTGTCACCCCAATTTTCATCTATCTATATCTATCTATCTATCTATCTATCTATCTATCTATCTATCTATCTATCTATCTAATCTTATAGTGTAAAGCTGAGCATCAAGAGAAGAAAAAGTACAATTTGTAAAACTGATAAGCACTAATATATACAGTATGAAATGAAAAAATGAAAAGCAAGAAGTAGAATAAAGTTGATTAGCTCATTCTGGGTTCCTTGCAATTCCAGTTGAATTTTAGAATTACTTTATCAGTTTGTGAGAAGGAATCAGCTAGGATTCTGATCGAAATTGTGTTAAATCTGTAGATGAGTTTGCGAGACACTGTCCTCTTAACAGTGTTGAGTCTTCCTGATCTGTGGACGCGAGGTGTCTTCCCATTTACCTCTCCTTTAACTTCTCTCAGTAATGTTTTATAATTTTCAGAGCACACATTTGGCACACCTTTTATCAAATGTACTCCTAAGTTAAAAATATCCGCGTCAAGTAGATTATATTGGTTGCCTACGGGATGGGAAGGACAGTGCAAGCTGTGAATTAAGATGGAAAGCAACATACAGAAGTAAAATGCAGCAGGGCTCTTGTAGAAAACAGCAAGGGAAGAAACCATGAAGCAATGACTATAATGAATCCATTCCTCTGCTGTTGACATTAAAAAAAGAACATAAAGAATCTTGGAATCTCTGCTTTGCTCTTTGTCGCCTGGGGAGGGAGGCTGGATTTACGAAGGGAAGGGCCAGTTCCCCTCCAGTGGTGAGTCCGAGTCTGTGGGTTGCCAGGGTCGCCAGCCCAGTCTGAAGCACTGTAGGCACAGGAGGAAATGGGTTGGCTCCTGAACCTGAAGGAGGAAGTGAAGAAACCTGCACAAGACGGGCTGCCGCTGGGCCCCCAGGCTGTGTGGGGCCCTGCTGGGATCCTCTTCAGGCGGCTCCCCTCATCTTTGAGCTGTGTACTGTCTTGTCTTTACTCTCCCATCACCACCCTGTGTCTGTGCTTGGCGTACCCCGTGACTGAGTTCACAGGTCACGATTTGCCTCAAGAACCCAGAAGCTCACACGGTCAGGAGCCACCAGGCTGAGGTTGGTCAGGGCAGTCTCGGGGGCTTCCCTACAGGGTCTGAGCCTGAGGCCGGGAAGGTCTCCATGGTCTCACGTCGAGCCATGAGGGCTTCGGAAGAGGGCAAGTTAGTCTAGACAGTGAGCCTCACAGGTGCCTGGGGGATGTGTCACTCTTCCGGCATTGACAGTTTTTCAGGGCAGGACTGTGCTTATGTAGGGGAAGATGGACATCTCGACGGTCTGCCTCAGGGGAATGTGACAGCAGGTTTTTCTTGGCTCTCGGAGCTGAAATGGCAACTCTGCTTTGCATAAGAAGGGAACAGAAGTTTGTAGGAGGAGACTGAAAAGGAGGGTAAGATAGAGGAAGAGGAGCCAATTAGATGGCCGAGGCTGGGACTCTGTGAGAGACAGGAATGTTCCCAGAAGCAGGTGACTGAGTATCCTGTCAGTAAGGCTCTGTCCTGAGCACTGTGGCATCACCCCCATCTTTTTTTGTTGTTTTTCTTTTGAGGCAGGGTCTCACTATGTAGTTGGGACAGACCTGGAACTCACTATGTAGGCCCGGCTGATCTCAGGGGTCCTCCTGCCTCAGCCTCCCGAGTGCTGCGATTACAGGCATGCGCCACTACACCCAGCAATCACCCCCATCTTTACGGGAGGTTCTTGTGCACGGAGCTGGGTGTTCATCACAGACTTTTCCCGCCTTGTTTAATACTCAGAGGTGGAGGAGCTGTAAGCTAAGGAGAAAAGATTTTGGCGTCCAAGGATGCTGCATGTAACTCTGGCTGCCGTATGGGATTGATGAGAAGAGTAACAGTGAATAAACAGATGAAACAATAATTGGTGGAGGTTTTGGCTACTGTGGGGACAATGGAGACAGAAGTAGAGGCAGAGACATGATCGAGATGCCGTTAGGAACTTTCTGAGAGTCCTATTTAGCAGGTAGAATGAAAAAGACTCCTTGATGGGGCCTGAAGGAGGAGGTAGTATGAAGGCAGAGTCCCTTTGTTTCCCTCCCTCCCTCCCTCCCTTCTTTTCTTCTTTCCTCTGTGTCAAACTCAGGACTTTGCCCTTGCAAGATAGGTGCAGCACCACTGAGCTAAATCCCCAGCTTTTGTTTTTCCTTCCTGAGACGGGGTCTCACTGTGTTGTCCGAGATGAACTTGAATGTGTGATCCTTCTGCTCAGCCTCCCGAGTGCTGGAATCACAGGTGTGAGCCACCAGGCCCCGATCCAGAGTCTTAGATTTTAGAGTGGACCTACAGGGAGACGAGCTGGGGAAGACTGGAAGGAGCCAGGTGGGCATCTGTCTTCCTCAGTCTTTCTCTGTCCATCTGGAGTCCTAGGTCTGGGAGGCAGCTGTTCCCTTCCTAGTGCCCTCTCCTGCCAGCAGAGGGAAGCCTTGTCTCACTAACACAGCCTGTCCTGTGTCCCGGATGGGCAAAGAAGCCCGAGTTACGGGAAAGCCACTTCCTGATCTGCTCTGAGACTCAAACCCACCCTTTGACTTTGAAGCTCATTCTAGGCAGAGAATTCTGGGCTTGTCTATGTCCAAGGCTGATGGCCAAGCTGAGCCACATCATATCTCTTGGGCTATTCCAACAGCTTCCTGATTCTTTTCCTAATCCTTCTACATCACACCTTTTTGCTGGAAACCCTTCAATGCCTGCCCTTCACCCTCAAGATGATTTTATGCTCTTCACTGTGGCCTTCATTTGTTGCCCCGTCTGTTTATCTAGCAGTTTTAGAATAAAAGTTTGGATATTTGCCTTTTATTGAACAGGTGCTGTTATTGAAAACCTACTAGCGTCAGGAACTGTCTTAAGTTCTTTCTCATGTGATGCTTTATCTACTGGGACAGATATTATTCTTTTTCATCATTAAGGCAACAGGTACAGAGAAGTTGTGTGACTTGCCTGAGAATTCACAGACCGCAAATGACAGCCCCAGAATTTGAACCCAGGTAGCATGACTGTAGAAGGTAGGCTCCTAATTGCTGGGCAACACTGCCTGATGGTCCTGGAGATTCTGAACTTGCAAACCCTTGGTATAGAGATAGTGCTCATTGCTTCAGGGTAAGAACAGGGCCAGAGAAGAGAGCTCTCAGAGGCTGCAAAGGACAACAAGGCAGGGAACTCTCCTGCCCCAGGTGGCCAGCTGCGCAGACGCACAAATGTGGGCTTAAGGAGTTGGGCCCATGCCTGGCAGTCCCATCCTCCAGCAGGATGCCCAGAGCCCTTGCTTGGCTTGGAAGCAGGAGCTGCTGGATTTTAGGGGCTGTTGAGGGCTTGAGCACTGAGGTCAGAGGTCTCCGTGGTCCAGTGCCACCTGCAGCATCCCCCACCCTGGCTTCCCTCCTTGTCCCCTGGCAGAGTGCATTGTCCAGTATGGATTTTCTTCTAATCTGGAAGAATGGGGATTGGAGAATAATTTGATTTTCATTTCTTTTGGTACCAGGGATCTAACTAGGAACCTTGAGACTGAGAAGCAGGCGGTGGAACCACTGAGTTAAATCCCCGGCCCTTAATTTTGTTTATGAGACAACAGAGAATGGAGTATTTCATACACATCTGAGTTTAGGAATTTAGAGTTTCATGTGTTGCGATAATTTTGTAATTTGTAATTATCTTTATTTTTATGAAATTTTCTTCTTTGATTTGTCTCTCTGGCTAGACTGTGAGCTCCTTGAAGGTGGGAATTATGCAAGTCATGCATTTATTGTGCTTCTGCTATCTAGAGAGTGCTCAGTGATAATTATATTGCACATTCATGGGGTACTGACTTCCCCTCCCATGCATTATGCTTAACATTTATCCAACTTACTGGATCTTCACAAACCCAAAAGATCAGGACTCTTTATTGTTCTTAGTTTTATACATAGGATGATGTACAGAGAGGCTAAGTAACTTGTCCATGGTCACATAGCTTGGGTTATGTCTAATAAATATTCATTGAATGAATGGTAAGTGAAGGATTTCTCTGGACTGCACCTAGGCTCTTTTGCCCCCAGGAACCCTTCATCCTACAGAACTGTGTCATGCAGTGAGTTCTGAGGTCCGCAGAGCAATGTCCTCACCCTTAGGGACTGGTGATTGATTTTTTTCAGTCATCCCTGGCTTCTCCTTCAAGGCTACTCTCCACCCCCACACTTCAACACACATTAACTACTCAGAGGTTCCCTAGATTCTTTACAAGCTCCTTGTTTTTCCTCCACACCCTTCCTGAATGTGGAACACCTTTCCAGTCCTGACTTTCGATTATTCTAGAAGATTCAGGAGGGTGAGCCAGCTCTTTAAGCCATGGCCATCCCTTGTTCGGTAATCCTAACATACTTGATGGCCTCTGGTCTCAGCAGCCTTATGATGGAGTAGGTGGGGAAGAACAGAATCCTCATCTCATCTTTCAGGATATGGAATCCAGGAGGGGAGAAGGGATGTGATAAAAGCCAAGAAGGGGACCAATTTCAGAGGGGTTGGGAGCCAGGCCTTTGGCGTTCCCAGCCCAGAGCTCCTTTCCAGTAGGGCAGCAGCAATGCCTGACAAAGTACTGTGTTCAGGATCTGATCACCCCAAACAGCCCCTCAGTTCTGAGTGTGGCGCCTGAAGTTCTACCACCAGAGATCATTTCCTGTGGAGGGCAAAGGGTGTTGAAGGCTTTCTGGTCTTCAGGGAGCCCCAGCTAGTGCTTAAACCCCTGCGATGAGTTCTCTGATAAGTGCAATTCAGCAGTTCCCAGGAGGATGAGCTGCTGACAGGCAGCCAAGGTTGAGAGGCCGTGGGAAGGCGATCCTGACTGAGGCCTGGAGGAATGTGGGAAGCACTAAGCAGGCAGGAAAGTGGGGGTGTCAATGCAGAAAGGCCCAGCAGTGGGAGAGCCTTGGCCTAGCTACTCAGGGAGCTGGTGTCACCACCAACTTGTTGGGTGATGTTAGACAAGTCTCTTGCCTCCTCCAAGCTCTGATCTGGGTCTGTGCTGTGGAGTAGATTTGCTTCTGGGCTTATCTTAAGGCTCTTGCATGTCAGGAAGTTGATGCCTTGGGTGGTGATTGCCATAGTAACTATCTCTGTGGAGATAGTGACCAGAGACTGTTGCCATGACTACAGACACCAGGTACAAGAGATACGTGATTGGCTATCAGTTCTGTCTTGAGACAGATTCCTCCCCTTCACCCACTGTTGTCATCTGCTAAAGTTCAGTGTTTGTGGGGCCAGATACATTGGTGCCCAAGGGATGTGTCAGGAGCCAGGGACGCATGTACTAATGCCTTTTTTTTTTGGTATGGGGGATCGAACTCAGTGCCAGGCAGATGTGGTGCTTCTGAGCTACATCCCTGTCCCTCCTAATGCCTTTTCTTATGTTGACAGGCTGTGTGAATTTGGGCAAGTCTCTTCCTTTGGGGCCTTAGTTTCCTCACTGGAAAATATGAAGATTGCAGAAAGGCCCCCTTTGTTCTAAATTTCTACCATTTGCCTTTAAACAGGAAACAAGTTGTAAGTCAAAGTGTTGTTTGCAGGAGTGAGATAAAAAGTGTCAGCAGTGGTTTTGATTGTCATCTTCTGGCTGTGATGATCCACACAGCCCCAAACTGCCCTGCTGTGCCAGGTGTCACCCCTTCTGTGGCTGTGAGGAGGTCGGGGGCCCCTGAGGAGAGTCTGAGTGTCTTTTATGCTTAGTGTGGACGTGGAGGGCACTTGGGACAGGGGTTATTAATAACCAGCAGGACTGTGCCTAAATGTTTGACAACTGAAATGGCTGTTGCATACAGAATGCCAGGCCTTGCTCATATCTACAGTAGTGGACTGCAAGGCACATTGAGAAGCAGGGGGAGATTTTTAGGGCAGAGGGGCACACTGATGTCATAGAAAATGGGCTTCATCTGGTACAGCCCATGGCTCTCAAGCCCAGCACTGGCCAAGATCTCTGAGAGTAGGATCAGTCCTTGTTCCTGGTCACCGCACCCTCCCTGAGTCAGCAGTGCTTACCCCAGAGAGTTGGGCTTGGCAGTGTCTGTGCTCCGTGAATGGCTGATGCCCAGACTAGTGGGTGGGAGCTGGCAGAGTGGAGCCCACAGAGGAAGCAGGGAGTTGGGACGCCTGCTCTTCTCCCAGGAGGCCCGGCCCTGGGCGCATGCCACATCCTGTGCCCCCTGGATCCTCCCCCTCCTTTGGCCTCTCTCTGCAGGACTGTGCAAACAGTTTCTCCGGATGGGCCGGCTGCGGGCTGTGCCTCCTCCCTGCACACTTTCCATTCCCAGCCTGAGCTGCAGGCCGGGCTCCTCAGGAAAATTGGCTGAAGAACACATTTTCCATGCTCTTGAGTCCTCTGCTGGGTGGCTGTCCTCACTCCGCTCTCTCCAGCTCTTCCCCAGCTGGTCACCCAGACCCCAGAAGAAGGGGGATATTTGGTTAGCTGTCTACTGCTCACTTACCATCTAATTTTATATATCATTCCATTTCCTTGGGCCTCAGTTTGCTCATCTGTGAAATGAGCTGGCTATGCTGGAAAGCAGGCTTGGTTAGGAGCCAGGTACTTCTGATTTCATACACAGCTCTGCTTGTTGACTTTGGATAGGGTATGGAACATTTTGGAGTCTCAGTTTTCCTCATCCATAAAATGGTACCTTCCCTTACTGCTGTGAAGACTGGTGAAATTATCCAAGAAATCAGTTTATCTCAGTGCTTTGCCATAGCAAGCATTTGATGAATTCGTATTTCAAAAATAATAATAATCAGTGCCCACTAGGTGCTGAATGCTATTCGGGGTGCTTCACACACCCAATCCACATAACACTCGTGAAAATGCTTGTCATCCTCCTTGTAAAATGGAGAGCCAGAAGTTTCTGAGAGGCCAGGTAATCTGCCTGAGGTTTCACAGCTGCATATGGCTAAGCAGGAGGGATTCAAATTCAGATTTGACTGATCTCAGATTTCCTGTTCTGAATATGGTGCTGGTAATTAGAAGTAAGAGCACTTCTTTACTTAGGCTGAGGATAAAGAGTGTAATAGTTTAGACTAAGAATTTATTTATTTATTTATTTATTGAGACAGGGTCTCACTATGAGACTGACCTGGAACTCACTATGTGGTCCAGGCTGGTCTCGAACGCACAACGATCCTCCTGCCTCAGCCTCCCGAGTGCTGGGATTACAGGTGTGTGCCACCACGCCCGGCTAGACTAAGAATTTAATAGAAGTTGTAATTTCAAAGCTTCACTGAGGTGTTGGTTAGCTAAAGGACACCGCCATTGAAAGGAATATTGTTGGACTTTATGATAGGGAAATGCCAAGAGAGCTACAAGATACATCCCTTGCCAACCGCCTCTCATCCTGTCCCCAATAGAATGTCAAAAAAGAAAAGACTGATAACATCCAGTGTGGACTGTGGTGTTGAGAACTGGGCATTATTCATCTGAAAAAAAAAATATACTGGTGTATCCCAGCTATTTGGAGGTGATTTATCAATGTCTGTCAAAATATAAAATGTACATGCCCTTTGACTAGCAAATTTGAATCTGGTGATCCCTCCTATGTGTGTCAAAGTGTTCACTGTCATGTTGTTAGTAAGGGCAAACAATCTGCACTAACCGTCCTGTCCTTTAACGGGTGAGATATGTTATGGTATATCCATACTGTGGAATATTTTACAGCCATGAACAAAAGAACAAGGTTAAAAAAAATAATGAACTGAAAAAGAGAAATAGACACACTCACAATTGTAGATAGAGATGTCAATACTTCTTTCTTAGTACTGATAAAACAAGTAGGTATGTATTACATATATGTAGATATGGAAGACTTAAACAGCATTATTAACCACCACTTTGACCTAAATGATATTTAACAATACTACACCCAACAGCAGCAGAACACTTATTACTTTCAGGTGCACGTGGAACGTATACTGAGGTGGAACATATATTGAATTATAAAGCAAGTCTTGAATTTTCAATGCAATTAAGTTAGAAATCAGTAACAAAAAAGATATAAAGAGCTGGGTATGACGGTGCATGCTTCTAATTCCAACACTCTGGGAGGCTAGGGCAGGAGGACTGCAAGTTCAGTCCTGCCCAGGCAGCTCAGTAATTTGGAAGCTTGTTTCAAAATAGAAAATAAAAAAGGAATGGGAAAATAAAAAAGGAATGGCAGCTCAGTGGGAAAGCCCTGGGTTCAATCCCCAGTAGTGCAGAGGGTAAAAAAGACATAGCGGTATAGAAAAACCCTCAAATATTTGAATGTCAGACAATACACTTCCAAATAACTTATGGGAAGAAGAAGAAATCACAGGGGAAATCAGATAATATTTTGAGCTGAATTATAATGAAAAACACAAGGTACCAAAATTTGTGGGATACATCTAAAACAGAACCTAGAGGGCAATTTATAGTTCCAAATGCTTATGTTAGAAAAGAAGAACAGTGAGCTGGGGGTGTACCTTAGTGGTGCCACTCTTGCCTGGCAAGCACAAGGTCTTCAGTTTGATTCCTGGTAGGGGGTGGGGTGGGGGCAGGGGAGAAAAGAAAAGTCTCAAATAAACGATCTATGTATCTGTCTTTTTTTTCCCCTCTCATTGAGTTTATTGGTACATTTTAGGTACACAGCACAGTTACGTTCATCATTGGGATCTTGTGCCTTTACATGACAGGTCTTGGTTCTCATTTTTTACCCTTGTCCCTGCCTTCCCTTCACCCCCCTCCTCCCCTCCCCATTTACAAATGCTTTATTTCCATTTCTTCATTTTCTCATATTTTTTTTCTTTTCCCTTATTACCTTTCCCCTACCCTTCTCACTTTCCCTACACCTTTAGCCCTTTTAGCGTCTATCTTAAAAAGCTAGAAAAAAAGAATAAAATAACTCTCAAAATAACATGGTAAATTTATATTGACTGGTAAGAATAGGAAGCTAGGATACACTGAATAAAAAAAAATTATAGCTAGCATGCATATATTGTTTGGAGATTGTGTGCAGTCCCTCAGTATCTGTTTTGAGCTGGCACATGGCTGTTCCGAATAAAGCACATTTCCTCGACCTGGAAAGCCAGTGAGATCTAAGCAGAGGTGATGTATGCTTCTTCAGAAAGGCTGTGCCTTTTTCACCCCTTCCCATTTCCTGCTGGCTGAAGTACAGACATGGTGGCTGAACCCGAACACCCATCCTACAGGAATGTCATGCCATCCCTGGACCATCTCCTGCACTTTTACATGACAAAGAAGTATGCTTCTATCTTGTTTCCATCACTGTTTTTTTTTTTTATTGAGTTTATTGGTACATTTAGGGATATAGTGTAGTTACATTCATTGTTGGGATCATGTACCTCTACATGGCAAGTCTTGATTCTCATTTTTTTCCCCTTACCTCTGCCCTCCCTTCACCCCCTCCTCCCCTCCCCATCTACAAACACTTTATTTTCATCTTTTCATTCTCTCACATTTTTTTCTTT
>NW_022900934.1:26728900-26747251 GCF_012274545.1 Fukomys damarensis
TTTTTTTTTTTTTGGTACCAGGGATCGAACTCAGGTCCTTGTGCTTGTGAGGCAGGCAGCAGCACCACTGAACTAAATCCCTGGCTCTAATGGATATGACTATAACTACACTTATGGGAAAAAAAGCAAATAATGATCAGACGGATGTTTTTCGGCTTTAATACAGAAAACTCCAAGATAACTTGCTTAAACATTGAAGACGTATTATTTTCCGTAACAGTAAGTCTGGAGGCAGGGCGGTCTCAGGGTTGCTTAGCCCAGTGGTTTGACTTCCTTACCCAGGCCTCAGTGACTTCCTGTCCTGGTCTTGGTTATCTTGTGACTAGTTCTGGTCATAACTGCAAGATCGTTCCAGGCACCACATTTATACATTCCATTCACTAGTTAAAGAAATAGGACTCTGTCTTCCAGCTGCAGGTTTTTTATTTTTGGTCCTGGGTATTGAACTTGGGAACTTTCCCTTATGAGGCAGGCACCACTGAGCTAAATCCCTGGCCTAATGTTTTTTTTTCAATTCTTAGAACCCTCTAGACAACTTTCCTTCACACTTCTTCGGCCAGAGCTGGCTTGTAGGTTTCTCTGCTAAATCAGTCTCTGGCTTAAAGCAATCACGATTTATTTATTCTTTTTTTTTTTTTTTTTTTTTTTTAAAATTTTTGGTACTGGGGATCCAACTCAGATCCTTGTGCTTGCCAGGCAGGTTCTGGAACCATTGAGCTAAATCCCCGGCCCAATCACATTTTATTCTTGATTCCCCAGAGAAGAGGAGAACAAAACTGCAGTTCTGATAATGTGGAAGAAAAAAAAACAAAACAAAACAAAAAAAACCCAGACCAAACATCTGCCACAATTTATAGGGAAGTGGATTGGAAAAATCCAGAAGGATAAACCCCAGACACTCGGGGTGGGTTTGCTCAGGGAGTGGAGCAGGAACTGGGGAGGGATGGGGCCTTGTGAGAGACACTGCAGCTGCCCATCTTCTAACCCTCACCTATTTGGCCCTTACAGCAGCTCTTGTTTGGGGCACCGAGGGGATGAATCATAACTGTCCCACTGCAGGCGTGGCGCTCTCTCTCTTTTTTGCTACACAGCTGCTTTCTCGGTGTCTCTTGTACTGGGCGAAGGGATGTTTATTAGCAAATGATTTCCACTTTGACAAATACAGCATCTGTCTGATGTTTCTCTTCTCTTCTTGCCTGGGGCACAGTCTGAGAATGTGGCGTCTGGACTTTGGCCAGTCATTCCAGCCACGAGGGAAATGTCTGGCGAATCCTGGAGATGCAGACCCAACGTCCTGACATTGGAGGGATGATGAGTCAAGCCTAAATTGCCTACCTCTGGGCATCTGTTAGAGAATGTTCTTACAATAATTCCTATCATGTGAAGCTGCAGCTTTGCAGATAAGTACGTTATATTTTCTACCATATATTCTCTGTTGTTTTGACTTATTTGTATAATGGAAATATATTACCACTACAATTAAAAGTTCAATTTAAAAAATATGCTACCTGGCATTGAGCATCTTTGGCACCCCAGATGTCTGGAAGAGGCACTCCTTCTAGAAAGAGGGGCAGAGGAGAGCAGAAAAAAAGGAACAAGCTGTTCTTCATAATTATGTATTAACCATGGGTGCAAGGGGAGCCTTGCAGGTTGGAGATAGCTGAGAATAAATTTCTCTGTCTCTATCTGTGTTTGGATCAGAAATTATAAAATGGTGGGCCTGGGATTTAGCTCAGTGGTTCCACCGCCTGCCTTGCAGGCACAAGGTCCTGAGTTTGATCACCGGTACCCCCTCCAAAAAAAAAAAAGTGTCAACCTCTGGTCAGAATTTGGATATGTTTTATTGGTGGCTGGTGGACATGTCACCCCAGGGTTTTAAAAAAAGTTTTTTTTTTTTTTGGTACCAGGGATCAAACTCGGGTCCTTGCTCTTAAGAGGCAGGCAGCAGAACCACTGAGCTAAATCCTTGGCCCCAAAATGAGTTGCTTTTTACATGCACATTTTTTTGGGGTACTAGGGATTGAACTTGGGACCTTTTGCTTGGGAGGCAGGCAGCGGAAAATAAATTTGGAATTAGCATCTAGGCACCATGGTGCATGCCTATAATTCCAGCACTTTTGGAGGCCAAGACAGGAGATCACAAGTTTGAGTTCTGTCTGGGTAATTTAATGAGGTCCTGTATCAAAATAAAAAATGAAAAAGAGCTAGAGATGTAGCTCACTGTGAAGGCCCTGGGTTTAATCCCCAATGCTAGTGTGGGGTAGGGGAGGAATTAGCAAGAATTATTTAAGAACTGAGCCAAGTGTGGTGGTGCACACCTGTAATCCAGAATTTGGGAGGCTGAGGCAGAAACTGGCTACATAGTAAGTTTAAGGCCAGCTAAATCCTGTCTCAAAAAAATTTTTTTTTGAGATATTTTACATAAAAATCTGTCTACTACGTTTTAGAAAGAAAACCTGAATGAACCATGTGACGCTTCACTGATGTGTTTCACCTGTGATTCTGTGCGCACTGAGTAATGACCTCTGGTTTTGGCTTCAGAATAAGGTGTGTGTGTGTGTGTGTGTGTGTAAGATTCAACAGTTGTTTCAGAGTGGGGGCAGGTCTTGAAGAAGGCTGGACTCAAGCCGGGCATGGTGGTGCACACCTGTAATCCCAGCACTCGGGAGGCTGAGGCAAGAGGATGCTGTGAGTTCAAGACTAGCCTGAGCTACATAGTGAGTTCTGGGTCAGTCTCAACTACATAGCGAGACCCTGTCTCAAAAAAACCAAAAAACAACAGCAAAAAAAAAAAAAGAAAAAAGAAAAAAGAAGGCTGGACTCGGAGCAGTCACACTCACTTTGAACTGGAAGAATGGAGGAAGAGTTCAGACCAAAGAGCACCATTCACTGCCCTGCTGGGGTACCCGGAGTGCTAACCACCCCAGTAACTGAAGCTCCTGAAGCTGTGCTGCTTGGAGAGGGGGATAATTCTGAGTCAAGTCCTGCATCTGTGAGCAGGGAGTAGTGTTTCCTATAAGGCAGGTAGAGATCTATCCAGTGGAGTTTTGAAGAAGCTGGTGCACCTGGAGCAAAGCATGGGTTTGAGGAAGGGAGACAAGATCAGACTCTGGGGACAGTGTCCCAGCACTCTGACATCACACTGCAGGGAGACCCTTTAAGTTAGGGCCTTCTCTGTGTATCATTAAAACAATATGAGGGTGAGGGGAAGGAACCAGGACCCAGCCACTGTTTTCCCACTATAGCAGGCAGAAAACAGCTCTCTTAAAAGACCAGGTCCTAGTCCTTGGACCTTTCGACTATGTTATGGAGCCTGCGAGTATGCTACGTTACATGGCAAGGGGGAATTAGGCCATAGATGGAATGAAGGCTGCTAGACAGCTGACTCTGAGGTAGGAAGGTGATCCTAGATGGTCTGGGTAGGCTCAGTGCAGTCATGGAGTGAAAGATAGGCAGAAGAGGAGAACCTGAGAGATGGAGGTCAGAGTTGGATGAGACCTGAAGTTATTTTACTCTGAAGATCGAGGAAGGAGCCTTGAGTCAAGGACAGCAGTTAACACCTGGAAACTGGAAAAGACAAGGAAGCAGATTCTCTCCCGGATCCTCTAGGAAGGAACTCAGACCTGCTGACACCCTGAAGTTAACCTGAAGGAGGCCCTGGACCGCCATCCTAGAGAACTATAAATAGCACATCTGTGCTCTTTTAAGCCACAAAGATATTGGTAATTTGTTTTAGCAGCAAGAGGACCAAATTCTCCAGGCCAACTGGACGGTCCATGTGTAAGTGAGATCGAGCTTATTGCCTGTATCTACCTTCTGACAGGTGAGTGAGGCACCTTCAAATGATTGCATTCCCTACTTCCCAGTCACCTTAGTCTGAGATTCTTGGTTGAGACCTCAGATACAAGCTGAACTCACATTTTTTCCTGCCGAATTTCTTAACTCACATCATCTACGACTATAAGAAAATGATTGTTTTTATGCCACTGAGTTTGGGGTGGTTTGTTATGCAATATAGTAACTAGAACCGTGATCCATTTGACGTATAATCCCCTCTATTTTTTTGTTGTAGGCTTTTTTTCTCAGATGGGTTTTCTTCGTGGTACAGCCATGTTAGATCATCAGGGGCCAATCCCGATTAACCTAAGCCAATGACCGTGTGGTCCAGTTCTGGCCAATGAGAAATGAAGTGAAAATCGACAGAGATCTCTGGGAGACAATCCTTGGTAATGAAAGGGAGAAGCTCAGGAAGAAGTGGGCTTCTTGAAAAAAATGGAAACAGAGCTTTTGTACATGGCGAGGGGAGGGGGGGTTAAAGGGAGGGGAAGTGGGAAAGAAAGAGGTGTGAGGTATTGTGAACAGGTGCAGGTTCCCTGTGATAAGTGTTATCATTATGTCTAAAACGTACCAATAAATGTTTTGGTATTCCAAAAAAAAAAAAGAAAAAGAAAAAAGAAAAAAAGAGAAGTGGTCTTCTTATTTCCAGCAGAGCTTGTCATGTCTGAATTTGATGCTTGGAACTGGGGTGGCCATGTTGGGATCCAAAGGGTAGTTAACCCAGGGCAAACTGAAGCTCAGAAAATAACAGAGTGGATGGATGGAGAGAGAATCTCTTCCACATGTGCTCAAAGAGTCATGTATAATGTTCACATTAGCACTGCTTGTAATAGCAAAAACAGTGTCTACCAGGAAAAAAGATAAATAAATCTATGCTTTCACAATGGATACCATATAAAAATAAAATATGGATACAAATAGCAATAAAATTAATCTCATAATTTTGAATATAAGAAATAATGCTAAAGAATATGTAGAATATATTTGAATGAAGCTTAACAGTGAGCAATATTATGCTTCAGATAGTGTACATGTAGGAAAAAGAATAAAGGAATGCACAGAAATTGTATGAATAGCTATAATTTATGAAATGCATATTGTGTATTAGGCATCATGCTAGAAAATGACAGTTTGAATGAATTCTCACACTAATATGTAGAGAGAGTTGAATTATTAATATCCCCACTTTCCAGATGAGAAAGTCGAGGCCTGGAAAAGTGTAATATTTAGGTTGCATATTCCTAAATGTTACAGCATGCTATGGTTTGGTCTAGATGTCCCCCCAAAGCCTCATGTGGTCATAGGTGGCTTTTTCAGAGGTGGCTGAAACTAGATTGTGTGATGGTGGGATTAAGGGCTTGTTATTATTAAACCAGTCCACTGATTGGCTCGGCACTGCCCTAGTCCTGGTGGCCTGGATAAAGGGGCAGAAAGATGCTGCTAAATTTACCTTGTTGCTTTTGATACCATGTGGGCACCATGAATTGTTTCTCCTCTGTGATGTCGCTGTCACGTACCACTCTGCGTTGGAGCCAGCCGATTATGGACTGATACTCTACAAACTGTGAGCTTAAATCAACCCTTGCCCCTTTAACTTTGAATGTTGGGTATTTTGTCTCAGCAAGGAAAGGAAAAGTAACTAACACACAACACATTCCTAAATATGTACCCAGTGCCTACATACACAGGACATTCTCAAATATTCAGAAACATTTAATTCTATGGGGTAGGAATTATCACCTCCAATTTTAAGGTGAAGAAAGGAGGCTGAATAACATCCCAGGTCTCACAGAGACCAAGTGCCCTGAGGTAGGATTGAACGTGGGGTTTTTTCTACACTTGATCTTAGCTAAAAGGCCAAAAAGTGATGGTGGGTTTTTTTCTAGTTCCAAAGCCCATGCTTTTCCACCAACATCTTGTCACATATGAAGCATGGGAACATAAGCCATCACACACACACACACACACACACACACACACACACACACACTCCCCAACCTTGAACTTGAACCAGATGGAACTGGAGAAAACTGCACATTGCTGAACCCAAAGCTCCCACCCTGTCATTAGATTTATTTTTAACTGAACCCTGAACTGAAGAAGGGAACAGTATTCAAACCGAAACTGAACTTGTGTATTTTTTCAAGCTCTTGAGCTAAAATATTCAAATGTTCTTGAGACAAAGACAATCACATGGAGAATTATATCTTCATGCTCCTCTTTGTATATTTTGACTTGTCTAGGGTTACGTGCTTACGACAGAACTGACAGAAGCTTGATTTTTGCTAAAACAGTTATAGAAGAATTTTCCTACCCCTCCTCTTCCCTTCCATTTCCTTCCTGGCAGGGGTTCGGAAGTCCCCATGTCTGCCAGCTGTGACCTCTATGCTCTGTAACCTTCCTTCGCAGCACACGCCCTTGTCGCTGTTTGCAGAATGAAAAGAGTGAGTCGGCCCAGTGAGAGGTATATTTCCTGCCACCCAGGGACAAAGCACTCCAGCCTGGCACTGATTCCTTGGGGGTCTCCAAGCAGAAGCTTTACACTCCTGGCTACAAAATCAAAACTTTCCATCAACAGCAGTGATCTTCAGTATTCTGAGCAGCCCGGCTGGGGTATCTCAGGAGCCAGGTGGCCTTCATCTCATCAGATCAGGGCAGCAGTTTGTGACCCTCCCTCACAGCATGGGGGGAACTCTTTGGAGACTTGGGGGCCCCTGGGGAGATATTCATCTTTCCAGAGCTTTATCATTTTTTCCATAACACCATTCTCCCTTTAAGGTGGAAAGTCCCAGCTGTGGCCAAGAACTCTTCATGGTGTGTGTGTGTGTGTGTGTGTGTGTGTGTGTGTGTGTGTGTACTAAGAATTGAACCCAGGGCTTTTGCACTTAGCTACATTTCTAGCCCTTTTTATTTTTTATTTTTTAATTTTTTTGGTACCAGGGGTTGAACTCCGGCCCTTAGGCTTAGCAAGGCAGGCGGCAGAACCACTGAGCTAAATCCCCAGTCCCTCTAGCCCTTTTCAAAAAGTATTTTATTTTGAGGTGGGATCTCACTAAGTCACCAAGTTGCCCAAGCTGGACTTGAACTTGTGATCCTTTTGTCTTAACCTCACAGAGTGCTGGGATGATAAAGTGTGAGTTACCACACCCAGGGTCTCTTAATGTACTTTTGTTCTCTGTCCTGTCCCCAGCCCATGCAGCAGGCAGCAGGGCACAGGGCAAAGACTCCTCCACTTTTATGCCAGTCTGTCTGGGCTTGCTGCAATATAGGTGAGCCTTTAACACCGTGGGAGCAGATGTCTCTATGTGAATTCTGGCCCTACCATTTGCTCACTATGCAACCCTGGTAGGTTCAGCCCCTATCACTTTGTAATTATTTTATTCATCTATTTGTTGTCTAGTCTGCTTCCCCCACCAGGCTGTGGTGAGCTCTAAGAAGCAGCAAGTGCCCCCTCCTTGTTGCCACCTCCCAGAGACTGGCACTGTACCCAGCACTGAGTAGGCCCTCAATAAATACTTGTGGATAAAGAAAGGAGTGACTGTGGCCGTCCTTTTGTTTCTAAAGCTGACTCTGGCCCTTCATCTGGCCTACATTTTTCCGGGTTTGATATCATTTTTTCCACTCCTGTCTACTGCCGGCTGCTTCTGCCAACTTTCCACAGCTAGGGCCCTCCCCCACTGCCAATAGTGGCCGGAGACAGCTTGGGGTGGGGGAGACCCTACTCCCCTTCCCTTCCCTGGGCTGTTGTTGGGATGGGGAAAAGGTATCGCTTGCACCTAGCTGGCAAGCCCTGGTGTGTGTGTGCGTGGGTCTCTGGGGGAAAGGGGAGCGGCTCACTGGGACGTGGTGGTCAATGTGCTGGGCTGAGGCGACTGTCTGGCAGGCATCTGGTTGGGGGCAGGCATGTCAGGCGTGTCAGGCGCCAGAGACAAGATGGTCCAAACGCTTGCATCTTGTTCTCTTCTCAAAGCAGTGACACCCGCCCCTCTCTCAGCTGGAAACTCCTGACCTACACCCAGCCCTGTCCCAGTCAGGCTGGACACCTTGCTATCTTCTGCCTTCCTCATAGCCATGAGGAGGTCGCAAGGGTCACCCTTACTGGCTGGATGACCTTGGGGTGGGTGGGTACTCACTCCCTGAATAATTGGGCTTCAGTTTTCATATTTGGAAAATGAGTGGATTGGACTAAATTGGGGTCTATCCAGAGGGATTAAATGGATCAAGTTTCATGGAATTTATGCCCCATCAGCCCTTAAATTGTATGCAAAACTCTGTTGAAAGTTTGTCTCCCTCACATGCTATAGTGTTTTGTCACTTTTTTTTTCTTTTTCTATTTTCTTTTCTTTTTCTTTTTTGGTACTAGGATCATTGCTTGCAAGGCAGGGAGTGGCACCACTGAGCTAAATCCCTGGCCCTGCTGTGTTTTCTTTTTCTTTTTCTTCTTTTTTTGCAGTGCTGGGGATGGAGCTCCAGGCTTCATACATGGTAGATAGGTGCTCTAGTCTTTAATTCATTGGATGTAGGGTAAATCATCCAGGCTGGCCTCAGCTCCCAAGTACCCTGTCACATTCTTAAGGAGGACTGGACTGTGGATAATCTGGGTACAGATACTTGCGGAAGAAGACTGGGTTGGAATCCTAGCTACTTCACTGAGAGCAGTTGTATTATCCTGGGGGTCCACTGTCCTGGGCCTTGGTTTCCTAATTAATCAAACCAGGTTAATGGTAACCTTCTCCTCCCAGGCAAAGATTAATAGTCGCACCAGCTTAGTACACAACACCCACAACTGCCAGCTATTACGTTAGCAGAAAGAGAGCTAAGATTCTTTCCATACAATGTTTTGTGAAGCTATAATCCAGAAAATGAATTAAGGAGAAAATAGTGGGTCACACTGAGCTGTGATTGGCAGCGATCCTGAGTGTGTCTCAAAGATAGGCACCATACCCAGTGGTTGAGAGAGGGCCTCAGCACTCAACTGGCCTGCCATCTTATTGGTTGGCTTGGACACAAAGCCAGCAGGACAAACCACCAAGTCTGTAGGCAGCGTAGATGGGAGGACAAGAGGAAGAAATGTCTGGATAGCCCAAGGAGGCGTCTGGGCACTCAGAGAGGTCAGCCTTCTGGACTGGTTTATTGTGGGGGTTTCTGAGAATAGGTCAGAGCCTAGAGACAAGGGAAATTCTTATAAAAAGGCACCCATTATTTTAAAAACACCCAACTTTGCACCGTCTTGAAGCTTTGGCCTATAGTCTGTCCCTCACTTTCCCAAGCCGAGTGCTCCTCGAGGCTCTAGTTCTGAGCGATGCTCGGGCCATCAAGGCAGCCAGCAGGTAGGGACCAAGGTGCGGACTTTGGGCCACGCTGCTCTTGCTCCTCGGTAGCTTCGGGGAAGCTCAGACTTCATCCCAATGTCCCATCATCTCCAGAAGGGGGGGGGTGGCTTCAGAGCACAGCTAGATTGTGGCAGGACTTGGAGCGGGCTTTGAGTGCCCGGCGGCGGGCACTGCGGGCCGTCAGGCGAGCCAGAAAGCGACGAGCACGCTGGCCGAAAGTAAATGGGGAGGGGAGGAGGTGTGAAGGGAGGGCACCCGCCGTCGCGGTGCTGAGGGCTCCTGGGCCGCGATGTCTTTGCGACGCAGGCGAAGCTGGCGCACCACGCCCTCGAAGAGCTCGGCCACGTTGTGCTGCAGTGCTGCGGAGGTCTCAATGAACTTGCAGTCGAACACCACAGCGCAGGCGCGGCCCTCTGAGGGGCGTGGTCAGGCAGGAGGGGTGGAGCCACAGCCAGAAAGTGACACGAAGGTGGAAAGAGCCAAATTCAGTGTCTACTCGGGATAATTTTCCCTTAACTCATACCTGATGCTGGTGTCAGGGAAATCAGATAAATCATACCGGGTGTGGAGGAGTTAGTTCACACTAGGCACTGATGCTGGTGTCTGGGAAGACCCGGAGGTTAGGACGGGGGTTGAGTGCTAGAGTAAGAGGCCTAACTTCCCAGGTATTGGAATTACCTGGAGAAGTTTGTTAAAATTCAGATTCTTGTGCCTACCTTCAGGGATTCAGATTCTTTAGGTTTGGGATGAGGTCTGGGAACCTGTGTTTTAACAAAATCTATGGATTCTGTTGCAGTTTTTGGATATCTGTCCACTGAGAACATGGCTTTCTATCTCCAGGATGCCACTGGGCCAGCAGGCAGGGTCTCAGTACATTTCTGAGGGACTGGTGACTCTGGGAAACTGGATTTCCCTGTCTGGATCTGGCTTTCCATATTTTTTTAGGTTTACTCCAAGAGTAGGGCCATTTTAAGATCTTTACTGGCCCTATCAGAAATATGAAACATTAAATTATTCCCCATCACACTATAAATATAATTCATATATAATTTAGAAAGAATTGGTTTGTAATTTCTGGCTGATACAATATATTTTTTTAGACAAAGTTTTATGAAATTTGAATTTATAATTTTCTCATTTTATTGTGGAGTCACTATAATGAGCTCTTTAATTTTTTTTGGGGGGTGTATTTTGAGACAGGGTCTCACTATGTAGTTGAAACTGACCTGAAACTCACTATGTAGCCCAGGCAGGTCTTGAACTCACAGCGATTCTCCTGCCTCAGCCTCCAGAGTGCTGGGATTATAGCCATGCGCCACCACGCCCGGCTAATCTCTTTAAATTCTTAAATGCAAGTCCTTGAAAAGCTGGTCAGCACTGGGGCTACCAAGACTGATAAAGTGCCTCTGGTTAAGGGCATGTAGAGCCATGGGGGATTTCTCTCTCTCCTTTTTGGACGCCCCCTGCCCCAAAGAGCCTGAGCTCCACCTCCTTCCTGGGTGTCAGGTGTTCCTACACCTGCTTCCTTGTGCCTTCATCCTCTACTGGGACACCCGGTGGCAGAGCTGCAGTGGGAGAGCATGGGAACAGGTGAGGAAGCTGGGCAGGTGACCAGTCCCTGAGCAGGTGCCCAGCAGTGGCACCTGCAGGGCCCTCCCTGTGTTTACACTAGGGTGGGTTCCCTGGGCCCCAGGCTGGCCTGATGAATGAGACAGAGCCTGGAAGAGTGGCAGAGGTGAAGAGTAGGAGGTCTCCAGCCCCATCACTTCTGACCTCTGAGAAGACAAGAGATGGGAGGAGGTGGGTGGAGGCCGGAGGTGTGGGCACAGGTGGGCTGGCGTGGTTGAGGCAGGAGGGAGGCCTGACTTTGTTCCTCTCCCTTCTCTGTGGAGCCATTGCTGTGGTATGGGGGAAGGCCGGTGCCTGGGTCACAGGGATCTGGGGCTTTGGAGGGCACAGGACAGGATATAGAGTGATCTCTGGCCAGGGAGAAAGGGTGTGAGCTTGTGGGGTCCAGGCAGAAGCCCAAGTGGGCTCAGCTCGGCCAAGACAGCCTGAGGATGTCACCTTATCCTAGATGGGCTGTCAGGGTCACCCATGGGTGAGCCTGATGAGCGGCTAGATGCAGAGACTCAGGCTGGCCCTGACCTGGGCAGCCTGGGGGTCCCCATGAGGGGATTTTTAAGCAGAGAAGTGACAAGGTCAGCTCTGGCTCTGGAAAACTGAGTTGGAGAGGACAGCAGATTGAGTGGGGCCGAGAAGAAGCAGAAGGCTGATCCAGGACAAAGTGGAGATACCAGGACTGGGCAGAGGCTGTGGGCAAGCAGGGAGAGAGTGTAGGGAGCCTGCCAGGACCCTGGACGGCTGGGGATGGTCCCTAGCGGGCAGGCTCAGCCAATGGGCTTGCAGAATGGCGGTGGATGGGGAGGAGCAGCGGTGTGGCGGAGAGACCTGCGGTAGGGGCGGGATGAGCTGGGGAGGGTGTCTCACCTTCCACGGAGACTTCTCTGCAGCGGGCCAGGTCGGCCTTGTTGCCCACGAGGATGATGGGCACGTGGTCCGCCCGGTGCGCGCGCCGCAGCTGGATGCGGAGCTCCGAGGCGCTCTCAAAGCTGCTGCGGTCTGCGATGGAGTACACGATGACGTAGGCGCTGCCCATCTGCAGGCAGGACTCTGGGCTCCAGCTTTCTTCCTGCAGGGCGGGACCCCAGCCCGCTCCTTAGAGGGCGCTCAGGCCCTGACTGGGAAGGAGGCTGGCTTGGTTTGATGGGCGGAATAAGTTTGAGGTTATACCAAGAGCAGGTTTTGGGGCACACATGCTTTCATAATTTTCTGAGTCACTTTGGAAAAATCACTGATCTTCTCTGAGCCTGAGTTTCTCGGCTTGAAAAACTGAGTGGACATTCCTTTACTTCATACTTTCATTCACTGCTTACTTCTGTAGGCTGACACTGGCAGCAAAGATTTCTGTGGTTCTCCTTGGCAAGGAGGGTTTCGGCTTTGCCTGTTCAGCAATTTTATCTGATTTCTGAGGAGGGTTTAGCTTTACCAGACAGTTTATCAGGCCTTCTGCAGCCTCTAGAATTGAGACAGAAAAGAAGAGAAGCGAGGACAGAAAGTATCTTCAGGGAAGGCCTTTTTCAGGGCAGTTTTGAAGAGAGAGGTGAAGGAGCAACTCTGGAGTGCCTAAGTGGTGATCAAAATAGACAGCTGAATGTTTAAATAAAAAGTTATTATGGTAAAAGACGCTTTGTTATGAAACCCCCTCAAAATACTCTCTCATGTTAACACTTATCCTACCATACTTGCCACTTCCTGAAGCAGTTCTGGAAGTCTCTCATGAGTGTCTTCGCGAGATGTGACTTCAAAAAACATGGTGAATACTTCTGCCAAATGCCATACAACAGAAAAGAAGGCTTTTAAAAACATACAGTGTGTATGGACCTCATCTACCTTACGCACTGGATCTAGTGTTGCCTGACTTCTGGTTAGTCCTCAAAGTCAAAATGACTATGAAGTGTGAAGATTTGGAATGGAGTCGGGACACTGGGCAGCCACAACAGGCTGATACTCCTTCCAGACTTCTAGAGCAGCTTCAGAGGATGATAAGAATGCTGGGATAAGTGTGTTCAAAGTCCGGGGGAGTATTTTGAGAGGGATTACTAGCTGCAATGTGTCTTTTACTGTAAGAATTATTTTTAAAATTAAATATTCACTGTGTTTTCATTATTCATCATCACATTCACTTTTGCTTTTCTTTTCTTTCCTTTTTTTTTTTTTTTTTTTTTTGAGAAGGGGTTTCTCTTTGCATTTCACATTTTTTTTTTTTTGAGACAGGGTCTCTCTATGCAGTTCAGGCTGGCCTTTAACTCACTATGTAGCCCAGGCTGGCCTTGAACTCACAGTATCCTCCTGCCTCAGCCTCCCAAGTGCTGGGATTCCAGGTGTGCGCCACCACACTTGCCTTCACTTTTTCCTGTATAGAAGAATGTAACTTTAGAGTTTTTCTGATAACACCTTATAAGTTCAACTCATAAATTCAGATGGGGGGGAGTGGCAAGGGGCACTTTGAGAAGTGGAGTCTTTTCAAGTTGTTTGACCAGAGAAAGGAAAGAACTGGAGTGATTTTGATATTCCCTTCTGGATGGTAGTAATTTACCAAGGACAGCACTAGAGAGTGGGCCATATGGGTGATAGCCTTGTGTTTAATAAGACATAGTTGCTGCCTTCAAGAAATTTATGGTCTAGAAAAGAGACCATGGGAATGGAAGGTAATAATGCACTGCAGTCAGTACCATGAACAGAGGCATCTGCTGGACGGGCCACAGGGGTGGGGTGGTCAGAAAAACAACATGGCAGAGTATAGGAGGGCTTCCTAGTGGTCTGGTGAGTAATGTTTGAGAGGCTGAGCAGGCCAAACAGGAGAGGAGATTACAGATAAAGAGGGAGAGTCAGAGCTAAGGCCTAGAATAGGAGGGACTGAGGGTAGTAGGAGTATTGGCTATAAGGGAGGAAGAAGCCAGAAACATTTTCTAACCAAATAAGATAGACAAATAGGAAAATATCAGATCATCATCAACATCAGTGTCAAAGGAGTAGACTCTCAGCAACCATACTGATTATTCCCCAGTGGAGTCATACAGATGTGGGTTCTCAACCTTGACATGTACGGATTCCTTCCTCCTTCTTAGTTTGTTTCCCCATCTGTGGAATGAGAGGGTGGATCTTGACCATTCATTCACTAATTGTATAAATATGTATGGAGAATTTGTTATGTGTATCCGGATCATAAAAGCCAGTTGATGCACAGATTGGTAGATAAGAACCCATTAGTAGAATGACTAAAAATATAATTTCTAGATCCCCACTTTTAGATGGTCTTATTCATTAGGTTTGGGATAAGGCTTAAGAATTTTATTTATTTATTTTTTGTGAGGTGCTACAATTGCACCCAGAGAGTCTTCACAATGAGCTGCCTACAAAGATCTTTTTAGCTTTTTAGACAGAGTCTTGCTAAGTTGCCCAGGCTGAGCGCAAACTTGTGATCCTTTTGGATCGGCTCTTGAGTCCTGGGATTATTGGCCTTCACCACACTGACTGGCTAAGAATTTGATATTTAACATTCTCAACGTGACCCTGCTGGCCAGCCAAGCTAGGGCACTACCAGATGAGCCAAAAGCCCACCTAGTTTAGTCAGATACTGCCTTTCTGACATCAGAGTATCATCTTGCCCACGGATGGAAAGGACAGATGCTTAGTCCAGTAAGGCTGCCACTGCTGAGCCATCTCTGGGAATGCCCTTCAACCAGGGAGACTGAAGGAAAAGCGAAGGACAGAGGAGAGGAGAAAACATTCTCAGGGCCAAACAGCAAGCTGTGCACAACTCCCAGGTCTTGCCTTCTGGTCCAGTATCTTTCCTTACTTGTCCACAGAGTGGAACTCTCAGTCTGATCACTCTTCTTAACCCCACTGAACTCTGCCCCCACAGAACTCTCAATTGCACCCAACAAGTGGTGCAGTCGTGCTTTCCTGCCAGCCTGTGAACTCCATGAAGCCAGAAGACAATACCTGTCAGGTTCACTCCAGCATCCTGGCCCACAGCAGACACCCAGAAAGTATTTCCGAATGCATGGGTGGATGGATGAAGAAGTGAAACATGAGCTGAAGGTTCAGAAGGTGATGTACCCGAAGGGAACGGTCTGGGGTTTTGTAGATCTGGGTTTGAATCCTACTTTCTCTTTGGGAGCTTGGGACACATTATTTAACCTCTTTGGGCTTCAGTTTCTCATCAGAATACTCCCATTGTAATTGTTTTGACTGAATGTTATATATGCAATGCTTCTACATCTGGTGGAAGAAGATGGTCTGTTCATGTCAGCTGCTGTTATAAGAATCATCACAAGTAAGCTCATTTGGACCTGGGTTTCCTTTTACGTTTGTTAAAAGGAATTGGCTACATGGCTCATTCATTGTCTTTTTTTGGGCTCATCCGAGGAGCTGCCGGCTATTGTCAATCATCCCCCTGCCCTCTTAAGCCCCACCCCATGGATGGGGGCTCCCTGAGTATTAGGGGAGGGGCCTGCCCAGAGAGAGATGGCATCCCAGGTTGTTTTTGCATCCTTCTCTTTGCTTAGGTGTATTTTCTCAAAATTCTACAATAAGTGTTATCACCTAAGTAGCACGAGAAAAGAAAAACCCAAATAAGATAAAATCATTTAAAGGAGACATGTCCTTGTGTGCTGTTCACTTCTTGCTCTGGAAGTGGATACAGAAGAATGCACTTCAGTTTCCTTTTTCACTAATTACCAAGGTATAACTTAAGAATTGTCACATACAATTCTCCACCCTGTGGAGCAATTTTTCCTTCATGCTCTGAACTGGGCTCACCCCTGTGGAACTGCATATGAAATTTTAAAAAATCAGTTGATGATGGTCTCAGTGGTAGAGTGTATGCTTAACATGCAAGAAGCCCTGGGTTTGATCCTAGCACGGAAAACAAAAAAAGCAACAGCAACAAACAACAACAGCAACAAAATCAGCTGATGATGAAGGCAGGAATAATTGACTCATTTGTTGGATGAGAAAAATGAAAATTAGAGTGCATAAGTTAATTGCACAAAGCTATGTAATGAATAATAAAAAGAAGGGGAATTTCAACCATAGGCATTTGTGTGCCAAAGCCAGTGTTTCTTCCTCTGTATTGTGGGTGGGTGGGCCAGGATGAGGGGTGGGGAGCACGTCCTAAGGTGGCTACTGGAAGGGGGTCGGTGGGGTATGAAGTTCTTCTGCCTCTGGAAAGGCTGTGCTAGGGGGAGGGGATGCTGAGGAGGGACCCTGCCCTGACTCCTGCTCTTTGTGTCTCAGGAGGGGACAGAAGTCTGATATTTGGCTCAGCACCCTTCCCCACCAATCCTACTTGCAACGCCATACCAGTTTCTCGGCCTCCCAGGTGTCCATGACCACCAGTGTGGTGTCCTCTCCGTCCACTGTGAGGGTCCTCTCATACACATCTGCAACCAATGGAAGAGGTGGCTCTCAGGGAGGAGGGCAGGCCTTCACAGCACGTGGGCTCCCTAGTCTCCCTTTCTGGTGAGGTCCCCCCAATCCTTGAGGTACTCACCACACTGTCAAGAAGCTTCAGAGGAGCCCCACCCCCCACCCCCTTCAGCACAGCACTTGGCACTTGTTAGGTGCTGGGGAGATTGGTTTGGTTGATTAAATGAGCGAGGCAGTGGAGTTAAAGGTGATCTGGGAATTCTCCCTTTCCTGCTGTGGTCTCTGGGATGTCTCCTCCCAGTCTACAAGCTCAGCTTGTGATTCAGGCAGGTCATGTTAGCCTCTCTGGGCCCCAGTTTCCTCATCTGTAACACCTGTAAGTATACACACGTACACCTTTCATAACAGGTCTCAGGTCTCACTTACAGGAGGGTCGAGGCTGGAGGAGCCTGGCCAGATTGTCCCCACCTTCTCTTTGCTTTCAACCAGCCTCCTCCCCACTCACCCTGTGTCCTCTCAGCCAGTGCTGCATTCCTTCTGTCCCATCAAACTGAGGCCCCTGGCCCTGTTAGTTCATTGCATTTCCTGGGACCAAAGCATCCCAGGGCCCAGAACCGGAGTTATGGGAGTCTCCATTGTGGGAAGATGCTGTAGGTCATGGTGCCCATGACTGGGTATCTGTGGAACTGGGAGGGTCTGAGGGTCTGGGGGACCTGGCACTGGCAGTTCCTGAGCTGAGCAGAATCCACCATTTCTTGACACTGATAGTTTTTAGAACTTTTCCCCTCATGAATTATGTTTCTTATCCATGGGAAATGGGTATACTTTTCACTCCATGGAATTTCCCTCCCCTAGACCGTGGTGCTGCACAACTCTAGGTGAGCATCATTTATCTCATGGTCTGTGTGATAATGCCACTTCAAGTTGCACAGTGCGTGCCTGACTTGTACAACTGTTCTCGGCAGTCCTGTGCCTTGGTGACAGGCCTTTCACTCCTTTGGCCACATCCCAGCCCATAGCATCTCACAAGGATCCTACCTCCCAGCTGTTCATGGAAGTCCCGCTCTTGCTTCCCTGCAAAGAGGCTGGCCAGGCTGGTCTTCCCTACGCCGGAGTCTCCAAGCAGCACTACTCGGTAGAGGGCCTCCCAGGAGCCTTCAGAGTCGCTGGATTCAGAGGACCAGCTATCTGGGGCAGGTGAGGGTTTCCGGGCAGGAGGGTTGAGGGAGGCTGATTGGCCCAGTGGAGGATGCTGGGATTGCGTGGCGGGTGCTGTGCACAGGCAGCCAGGTCGGTGGCTCCGAGAGGACAGGGGTAGTGGAGTGCTGGCTCTGCGACGCAGGGGGGTTTTTGCTTCTTGCTGGGTGTTTAGTGTCATCCTTAGTGGGAAGTGGCTTTGACCTTCCTTCCTTCCTTCCTTCGTTTCTTCCTTCCTTCCAGAAGGAAGGGCAGTGAGGCAGTTGCTTTGACTTCTTCTAGAAGCTCCTGGGGAGCTGCTGAGATGGCTTCCTCCAGAGTCCCCTCTTGTTCAATGGGAGACACTACAGCTCCTTGGGGTGGGGGTTTTCTGGCTTCAGGGTCCAGCTGGAAGGGTGAGCACAGGGCGTGAGCTCATCCAGAAGCGCACATCCATTTCCCACGCTTGAGGATGACCCACTCCCGATGACACACAGACAGGCAGAGGGGCAGCCCTGAGGTGGAGAGGTCCATTCGTGCACTCACGCGGGAGGACACAGCTCTGCTCCTCGCATCCAGAGCGGGAGACAATCACTGTGCCCCGCAGTGCAACTTCCCCTTTACCGCCTCTCCACTGGTCTCTTTCACTCATTTTGGGTTGGGGGATGCAGGGGAGGTTGAGGGCGCCTGGGGGGTTACTTCCGCTGTCCAGTCCCACCTGGTCTGAGGCGGAGGCAAGACAGGTTAGGTTGGTGCCCTATGGGGACTGGGGGCTGGGGTATCCCCGGCTGTAACCCGAGTGCCCCGGTGCCATGGGAACGGCGTGTCCGGCCCGCCCCCTGCGTGAAAAATTCAGGAGCGGCTGGCGCTACGGCCTCCAGCTGTTGTTGGGGGGCGGGAGCTGTAGACCAGCCAGTCCCCAGGTTTGGTGACAAGACAGGGCCCTGGTTCAGGGACCGGGAGGGGAGCCCACAGGGCCCGGGAACGCATATTCCATCCCTCGAGTTTG
>NW_022900934.1:26747649-26770409 GCF_012274545.1 Fukomys damarensis
CCGGGGTCCCTGAGCTGAGGCCTGGGCTGTGCTGAGTCTGTTCCGAACCCAGAGCCTCCCTCCTCCAGTCTTCCCGACCTGGAGAAGGCAGTGTTGGGGTAGGGGTCGAGAGATAGGGGCGCGGGGCTCTGGGTTTCTGGGTCTGGATTCCCCTCTGCGTCTGCATCGGTCCAGTCCATGAACCCGGAATGCCAGATTCAGGCCTCACAAAAACCACACTGACCCGGAATGCCAGATTCAGGCCTCACAAAAACCACACTGCAGTACTGGCAGAAGGGTTCAGGAATCTGTGTTTAAATAAAACAAGTGCCAGCCGGGGCATGGTGGCGCATTTCTGTAATTCCAGCACTTGGGAGACTGAGGCAAGAGGATTGCTGTGAGTTCGAGACCAGCCTGAGCTATATAGTGAGTTCCAGGTCAGTCTCAACTATATAGTGAGACCCTGTCTCAAGAAACAAAACAAAACAAAATAATAAAATAAAACAAGTGTCCCAAGTGATCCTGATGCAAATAGCTCGCAGACTCCACTTTGAGAAACTCTGCTTTGGCTGGAGGATCAATTTTGGGCAGTATCTTGGGGAAAGAAAACAGGGGAAGCCTGCACCGCAGAGTTCTGAATACAACATCTGGTTCTGGTGCCATTCATCCATTTGCTGATTCAGTTGAAGATTGGCCGAGCCTGAGTCTCAGGTCTTTCTGCCTTTCAACCTAAAGATCTGTGAGAGTGGATGAAAGGTCTTGATCTTCGTAGAAGAGAGGCTGGCTGTAGGGCTTGGCTGTGTTGGCTTTAGGTGGGGCCAGGATCCAGTTTTGAGTAGGAGGTTACTCTTTACCTCTTGATGGATTGGGGTGCTTAAGTGTGTGGGGTCCAAGGAGACCAGGCTGTACCTGTGGGTGGAGCTCATTGTCATGGCTGAGGGGGTCCAGAGGTCTACCTTGGGACGGCTCCCACAGCTCAGCCCCGGAAGGTCTTAGGGGAAGATGCTGATGCCCCAGGCACCTGGCTTCCTGCCAGGGCTTGGCCTTCTGAGCCCGTCCTTCCCACCTACACAAGGGGTGGGTGTGGTATAGCACCCTTGGGTGTCTGGCAGTGAAATGATGCTTCCAGGCCTGCTCTGCCAGTCAGATGCTCTGTGAGCCAAGACAAACTCTTCTCCTTGGGTTTCAGTTTCTTTATTTAAACCTGTAATCTGAACAGGCTTGCTAAGCACAATCCTGCTAAAAATACATTTGGTTGCCTATAATACAAAAACCTGAATTTGGTGCTTGAGTTGCATGATGCTCTGGCTCCTGTTCTTTCCACCTTAGGAAACCTTGCTCTGCCCATGCCTCACTCTTTTAGACAGTTTCTTCTGCCTGTGATGCCTTTCTCCACTCATCTCACACGCAACTCAGATAGCTGTGTACCAGACTCGATTCTAAGCTCCAATCCTGTAGTATCTTAGTGGTCCTCAGGCCTCAGTGGTGCATGAGAATCACCTGGATGGCTTATGGAGAAATCCACTCTCTAGAAATTTTGATTCCTAAATTTGGTGTAGGACTGGACAATTTGCAATTCTAGCAGGTCCAGGAGCTTACTGGTTTCAGAGCCTCACTTTGAGAACTGTTGCATCATTTCATTTAATTTTTTGCATGAGATAGCTATTACTGTTTGAGCTACATACTCTTCCCAGTTTTAGAGTGGGTCTAAACACATGCTTGCTTGGCCCCATCTTCTTGGCATTAGGAAGGGAAATATCCATTTACTTCCCTTGCAAAGGCATTATTTGATAGACCACACCCTGGGTCTCAGGACAGTTAAGTGACTTGTCTTAGGTCTTATAGCCCTTAGGAGGAGATGCAGGGAACGATCGAGGCCTTCCTTCCATCAAGGGACTTCTCATTCTCTCTCCTATGGATGAAATGTCTAGCTTTTGCCCCAGGCATTTCTTCAGAAAATGCAGCCTCCAGCTTTGGAGCTAGGCAGCCTCTGGCAGGTGCAGCTGCTGACTGAGATCTTGAGAAACCTCGGGACTACACTGCCTCATCCTCCCACTCAGTTCTGCTGCCCACGGCCCTGCCTTCATTTGCAGCCCCATAAAGGCCAGGCAGCAGGTAGCTGGGCTCAGCTACTCCCTTGGTCCTTCACCTTTGGAGTTTTCTCTGCTGCCTCCATCAGAACCCCATGGCCATGACACAGCTGCTTCTGCTCATCGTGGCTCTCCTGGTCCTGGGCCACGTGCCACCAGGTAACCTCCCCTCTGTGTGTGTGTGCGCTGTGTGCATGTGTAAACTGAGGAATGGGCTGTCAGGCCCCGGAACACAGTAGGGCCTAGGTCAGCTTTTAAATTCTGGCTCCACCAATGACTTGATGGGCAGCTTAAAGCAAGTTGCTGAATCAGCCTGCACCTGCCTGTTTCCTGGTCTGTGAAATGGGATTCTCTTAATATTCATTCAAAAACATTTATTATGTGTCCAGCACTATTAGGATTGCTGGGATTTGACAGTGAAAGAAAAATAAAATCTTTGCTTTCATGGAGCTGACATCTTATTTGGCAGAAATAGAAAAGAGACAGCTAAATATAGAATGTGTCAAGTGATAACAAATGTTAGGAATAAAGGCAAGGTAAGGGGCTCAGCAGCATGTGTGGGTGGGGAATGGGAAGCTGATCAGGTGGACAAGGAAGGCATCTCAATGGGCTCTTTTTTTAAAGTTTATTTTGGAAAATATTTCTAGTGTATCTGAAAATAGAATAATATAATGAACAAGACTTCTGTTTTGTTTGTTTTTGCAATACTGAGAATCCAACCCAGAGGTGCTCTGTTACTGAGCTACACCCCATCCTTTTTGCTTTTATTTTGAGGCAGGGCCTTACTAAATTGCCCAAACCACCCTCAAACTTTCAGTCTTTCTGCCTCAGCCTCCCAAGTAGCTGAGATTACAGGTGTTTCTCACCATGCCTAACTCTGTTTGTGTGTGTGTGTGTTTGTGTGTTGAGATCAAACCCTGAGCCTTGCACATGCTAAGCACATTCTCTACCTCTGAGCTGTAACCTTAGTCCCCAAAGGCAAGTTAAAAATGTTTTTATTATGGAAACATTTAAATTTATGCAAAAAAGGGAATAATGTAATGATGGGAGTTTTGAAAATAAACTTTCTTATTTTAGAAAATTTCAAACAGTTATGAAAAATGGTATAAATATTCTCTATGCACTTATTTCCCAACCAGAACACTTAGGGACTTGAACCGATCTAGTTTTGTTACTTCCTCCATCTCCTCATCAGCCAGTTATTTGTAAGTATATCCCACTGATCATATCACTTTGTTTAAAGTGGGTCTGAGCAAAGTTCTGAATCAGCCAAGGACACAGAGAGATTGTTCTAGCAGGTAGGAACAGCAAGGGCAAAGGGCCTGAGGCCAGAAGGGTGAGAGCCATTGTTCGAGGAGCCATGGAGGCCAGTGTGGCTGGAGTAGGGAGTGCAAATCAAGTGTGGGATGCCAAGTCTTGGACACCCAGAGGAAAATAACAGCTCTGGGGTCTTGGGCTGCCTGGAAGTTCAGTTGTGATGTCTGCTGGAGTAGTCAGAATGGGGACTGGCCTGACCTGGGAGTCAAGGGCTTGGGTTCTATTTCCAGACTCATCACTTAGCAGCAAATGCTCTTGAGCAGGTCCTCTTCTTTCTTTACTTGGAAAGTGAGTTTACCTTTAGAAAGTAATCTCTAACTTGTAACCAGGGGTCTAACCTGTGATCTGTGGGATAACCAGGACTGAAATCCGTAGTCTAAATTGTAACTGGAACTCTTATCTATGGTCAGCAGTCTAACAAATGACCAGAAAGAACCTATGCCTAGCGTGGCTTCACCAGAGCCCTAACTTGTGATCAGTGGTGTGACATGAAACTGCTGTGCTTCTCTGTGATCTGTGGTCTTCCTTTACACAGGGAGAACTGAATTCAAACGGTGCTGGAAGGGCCAAGGGACCTGCCGGACGTACTGTACAAAACAAGAATCCTTCATCCACCTGTGCCCGGATGCGTCCCTGTGCTGTCTCTCCTACATGTTCCGGCCCTCGCGTCCCCCCATGCCTGACAATGAGTAGCTGCTTCTGGACCGAGCACCCTTGCTCGCCAATGAAATACAGGCTGCCAAATTGCTTTTTGTTCAGCTCTCCTCTGCACAGGGATGGGAACAAAGTCCAGGGTGTGGGAGAGATGGTGGGTGGAGGGAGGGAAGGTGCCCGGAGAGAGTAGGTATTATTACTATTGTAAATGGTTCCGGTCCTGGCCAAGTCCAACTCTGGAACAAATTACTTAACCTCTGTAAACCTCCTCTGCCTCTTCATCCATAAAATGAGGATAATTATAATAGGAGAAGATTAGGACTTTATAGGAGGAATTCAAAAAACAAGGCTGAGTTCACAAGGAGTCAATAATAGCAATAGTCAATAGTAATAATGAGTTGGTAATGTAAGAGTTAATACTAATGGAGTCAGCAATGAGCATCTGGCATCAGAATGAGACAGTATGTTGGGTTTGAATGGTGTCCCTGTTGAGAGCGGGAGGATTTTTCTATGCCCCTTGCCTCCTGTTTTAGCACTTAGAATTTCATGAAAGCAATTTTCACACAAGCAGAAAGCAGCATTAGAGGGAACTGTGCCCCTTCCAGGCCTGTGGCTCCATGCATGGGACAGGAAAACAGGGAGAAATGTGAATAGAGTCAGGAGGTAGACAGACAGATATGTGGTTTGACTCCCCTGCTTTCCTTAGGATTGCATTTCTGAAAAAACAAGAAGCAATTAGCACATGAAAAGAAATTTAGAGATAGATAGCCACTGTGTCAGGGTAAGCAGTGCTGCATTCTCCCGGGTCACAGTACAACCACTAAGCCTTCAGGTCTCATAGCTTGTTTAGAGCAGGGAAGGGTTGGTTGGGGATGCCACACCTTTTGTGAAGAAGGCCAATATTTTCTCTAGACCCCACCCCCAACAGATTTTTCTCACTTTTCTGGGGCCATAGCTGTGTCCCATGGCCACTGTTGGTGTAAGAGGGGTTTTGCTTTTCCAGCCTCTGCCCATCTTTTCCTTGGAAAGTAGCGCAGAAAAAGGCAAGAATGTTGGATAAGTTGAGGACCATCAAGCCCTTTTGTCCACTATCCTTTGAATTTTTAAAAAATTTCCGTTTTTTGTTTTTTGGTATCGGGGATTGAACTCGGGACCATGTGCTTATGAGGCAGGTGGTGGAAACACTGAGCTAAATCCCTGGCCCTTGTTTGTTTGTTTGTTTGTTTCTTTCTTTCTTTCATTTTTTTGGTACCGTGGATTGAGCTTGGGCCCTTGCACTTGCAAGGCAGGTGGCAGAACCATTGAGCCAAATCCCTGGCCTGTTCACTGTCCTTCAACAAGATACTTCCCAGCAGAAGGGGTGCTGATGTGGTGGCAGGAGCGGTTTTGGAGCCACCTGCTATGCCAGGTGCTAATCCCTTAGTTTCTGGTCTGAGAAGAACTTCTGATGTGGCAGAGGCAGCTGGAACAGAGGAAGGAGCTTCCAAGGGGCTTGGGAACAACTATTTATCAACCAGGATGTGGCACTGACTGGCCCCGAGCACAAAGCGAGCCACCTAGGTAGCACTGCTCCCCTTCCTCCCTTGGTTCCTGGGTGGTCCAGGTGCCAAACTGAGAGCCAGGGTTCATGGTGGGAGTGGAGGTGTGGCTAGCTAAGAACCCCGAGAGGCCAAGAGAGCTGTGTGAGCACTATGAGATATGAACCTGGTGTTATCATTAGGCTTTGAGGAGTCAGAGAGACCAAACCAGCTCGCTAGCAGCCAGATGTAGCTGGAAAGCCAGTGTGTGTTCTTAGTGCCAGGCCCAAGCCCCACCCAGACCCCAGCAGATGGCAGCCAGCACCAGGCCAGGCAGCTGCCTCACCCTTTCCCAGCTGCTGTATTTGGGAGGGTTGAGTGGGGAGGAGGAATCTGAAAGTCTGAGGAATCACAGTGAAGAGAGCAAACCTCTTTGAATCCAGGAAATCCCAAGTGAATGTTTAAATTAGTGGATCGCACCGAGTCTCAAACTGGATTGAAATAAACTTAGTTCTGTACTCTGACACCTCCCACTTAGTTGCGGGAAAGAATAAAACAGCCAGGTTTTCTGAGGCTTAGAGGTAGTGTGTGAGAATTTGTGACTTTCTTGCAGTGAAGGTTCAAGTTCACACCCCAGCTCTGTGACATACATACAGGCCACAGGCCACAGGCCACAGTCCATGGGGCTAGGAAGAGTCACTAAGTATGATGTTATGTTCCTTCTCTGCAAAGTGGCATCATGACGTCCTGTAACGGGGCAGCTCTGGGTTGGAGATCACTGGGCACCTTGTAAGTGCTCAGTAAATGCAAGGGGCTACAATTGCTGGTGAGCAAAGGAGCAGCCACCGACCACCTTCTCTGTGTAATTCCACTTTCCTGTGGAAAAGTCACGGGAGTAGGACAAAGAATTCCCGTAAATCTTTAAGCTAGTTTTCCCAATTTTACCTCATACGTGTGCCTTTCTCTCCTTTTACATACATACAAATATACTAAAAATATAATGTACAACTTTTCTCAACTGCTTTGAAAGTAAATTGCAGATGTGATATCCCTTTATAGCTAAATATTTCAGTGGGTTTTTCTAAAAACAAAGAACACACACACACACACACACACATACACACACATACATATATATTTAACTTGAAGTGATCCTCTGGCCTCAGCCTTCTAAATTCTGAGACTATGGGTGTGCAACACTGCACCTGACTTCAAAGGCATTTTCTTATATAACCATACACAATATGATTATAAAATCAGGACACTGACACTCCGAATTTATGTAAATTTCACTCTATTTCAGTGAAATCCTTTATAGCAGAAGAAAATCCCGGAAGCCTGCATTGAATTCAGTTGCTTTGTTTATCTCCTTTAATCTGGAATAAGTGCCTGGTCTTTCATGACAGTGACAGTTTTGGAGAGTCCAAGGCAGTTATTATGTGGAATGTCCTTCAGTTTGAGCCTGCCTGGCCTTTCCTCATGACTGGATTCACTCTCGTGTTTTTGGCAGATGCACGACAAAATGATGCTGTTGTGTCTTGCAGTGTGTCATGTCAGGGACAGCCATTGGACTTCTGAGGGCAGAAGCCAAGACAAACAGGCTCAATCATTTTCTAAAATTTAAACCTCTAATGGGACATGTGCTTAGGCATTTCCCACCCACTGGTCTAACAGACCCTCAGCTAAGCCCCACCCAAACTCCTAAGTCGCAAGGGCACACTCATAAGCCAAGGAGCCATGCCAGTTCTAGGGTGGAAGGACGCTCAAAATTCCTCACAGATGAAGTTTACCAGCCCAGAGAAAGAGGGTGACTGTCCAAGGCCACACAGCTTCTGGAAGATAGAACCAGGACTTGGACTCAAATCTCTGGACTTTGAGTCAAAGCTGTTTCCGAGAAAGAATGATAGCCACGCACTGGTAGGACAGGCCAGTGTGAAGGGGACACCCCTTGTCACTGGAGGTGTACTGGGTAGGCCATGTGGGTGACAGAGGCTGGAGAAGGGGTTCTTGTTCTGGATCACACTTAGAAGTTACTATTCCTGGGCCGGGGATTAGCTCAGCGGATCGGTGGCCTGCCTCGCAAGCACAAGGAACTAAGTTCGATTCCCGGTGCCAACAAAAGAAGTTACTATTCCAGATTTCTGACTCTACTAAAAGAGTCACTGAATGGCCAAGATGATAACATCAGTTACCCTTCAGCAGGTACTAATCCCTGTCCCCACATTGGCGCACTCAGTTCTCACAGTCACTCGAAGTGAGCGTCTTTGCCTTTTCTTTAAGGCAGCTGAGGTGCTGAGCAAGAGGTGAAGAGGTGAAGCTGACTCTTCCCCATCCTGCAGACATCCGATTTTGTCTCTGGGTCATTCTTGTTTGTACTTAAAAATAACGTTTTTTTCTTTTTTAAGTAGCTGTTTTCCTTTTATTTAAAAGGCCATCTCTATTCAAAATTGATGGTAAAGTCAGAAATGTGATTCATTCATTTATTTCTTGGCTTGAAGTTGGGAGTCAACTTTCATCAGTAAGATAGATGGTAGCCAAGTTGATTTCTGTCTCCTACCAGAAACCTTGCAATTACATCAGTTAAGAAGAGTTAACCATGTCAATTTCTCTTTCAGAATTGCTCAAAGAAATGTCCAAGTTCTCTTAAAACACAAATGCCTACTGGGTAAAAGTGTGGCTCCGTGGTAGTGTACCCGCTTAGCATCCTTGAGGCCCCGGGTTCAATCTTCAGTATCAATTCATACCAATCAGACACAACATGTACATACAAGCCTGCAAAAAGGGATATAAAAAATTGACTCCCTTGAAGACAAGCAGTATAAATCGCCTTGGTAATAGAACATATTATCAGATGTGAGAAAATAAAACACTTTGGCAACCTTCTCTGCTTGTCCTCATAACAATTCTGGGAGAAAAGTGAAGTAGGGATGACTATTTCCTTTTGAAGAGGACAAAGCAGGCTCAGAGAGATTCAGTCATTTTAGAGTCCCGCTGCTGGTTAGTGGAAGAGAGGGATTTCTTTCCATGTCTCCAAATTGCCCTCAACACGCTCACACAGTCAGCCATTAATAGCCACGGATTCAACCGACCACATATCAAAATATTTGAAAAAAATTGCGTCTACAGAGAACATGGACAGACTTATTTTTTCTTGTCACTAGTCCTTAAACAGTGTTATATAACAAATATCCACATAGCATTTTCATTGCAGTAGATATTGTAAGTAATCTAGAAATAATTTAAAGTATGCAGGATGATTTATGTAGGTTATGCACAAATATTATACCATTTTATATAAGGGATTTGAGCATCCATAGATTTTCTTATACAAAGGGAACACTGGGACCAATCCCTCCTGGATAACAAAAGAGTACTGTACTCTGGTTTTAGTGGTAAAACACAAAAATCACGAAGAAACAATGCCCTGCACACAGCAGGGACTCCATTAATACCTATCGGTGGCGGCAGCAGTGGCCCCAGCGTTGGTTATAGTGGCAATGACATGGCAATGGCGACGATGATCATGAGGATAGAGAGCACAGGCTCAGGAGACCGGAAGTGACGAATGTTAGGGCGGTTCCCCCGAGTCCCATCCGTACCGGTCCGTCTGTGCAGCCATCATGGAAGTCACGGCTCTTCCTGCACCTTCCAGTCTTCTCTCAAAACCTCAGTAAAAGTGAGGGTCTGTGCTCTGGACAGCAACACTGCGCAAGGGGTCCTCCAGGAACTGCTGCACACGACAGTTACATTCTCCCTACATAATATATGTTCCTTGAAAAAAATTAAAATAACAGAGGATACATAGGAAAACTAAAATCGCCAGCATTTTCACTATACAGAAATACAAATTTAAAAATATGTAAACAGTGACTTACAAATAGAATGGAACCAAACCATAAATATTTTGTGTTCTGGCCATTTTACTCATCAGTATATCATATCATAAAAAATTCCAGATATGCTTATTTTCCCAAGAAGAGTTTTAGTTTTGATGTTGGGGATCAAACCCAGAGATTTGTGCATGGTGGGCAAGCACTGGACCACTGAGCTACATCCCCAGTTCCCCAAATAAGATTTTAAAAACTAAGATGCCTCCTGAAATTTCTTTTAAAAACTTCCAATTTTTTTTTCTGTACAGGGCATTGCACTCAGGACCTTGAACTTGTGAGGCAGGCAGAGAGTCACTGAGCTAAATCCCCAGCCTAAAACTTTCAATTTTTATAACATGAGTAATATGTTTAAAACACATGGATGGAAACTATAGGTAAGCCTCAGAATAATACTCTTTCATAATCCCTGCTAGCATCTTGTCTTCGTGCGCACGAAGCAGGAAAGCAAGGGGTTGCAACAAAGGCTGTTGCAGGGTAGGACTGGTCAGACTTAACACCTATCCCCACCCCTGCCTCAGCATTTCCAGTGTTCTGTGGAACTGCAGATTATGTTAGAGAGAGGTGCAAGTCTGAGAGCCAGGCAGCAATCACATAAGGCTCAACTTACCTTTGGAAAGCTTAGGAAGGGTCTTTTTGGAGACTAACATACATAGGGAGCTTCCCTTCCTCAGTGGAACAGATCACCTTCCTCTAGTGATACACTAAGGGTGGGTCATGTTTAGGGGCTGCTTTTATGAAAAATAAATATCTTCCCACAATGGAACAGCACAATGAAATACGGTGCACGTACTGCCATGTGCTTTCCTGGCACAGGAAATCATGTACTTCTCATTTCCCACTCACTCAGGCTCTGGCTTAAGCAGAGATTCCTTCAGTTTATCTGCTCTGTCCCTTCTGTCACTTTTCATATTTGCAAAATATAGATGTGACAAAGGACATATATATTTGCAATAATCTTAGTTGCCTTATAGAAAAGGCAGAGATACTAATATCTTTTGAGAATTAAGTGAGATAAGGTAGGTAAAGTGATTGATACTTACTAAAGTATAACTGATATAATAGCCATTCCATTATGTGACAAACATATATTGCAGATATAATATACGCATTATATTATATTTACAATATAAAATGAATGCTTACAAATCAACGAGAAAAATAATACAATAATAGGGGGAAATATTTAAGCAGACATTTTATGGCCAGTAAGTCCATGGAAAAATGTTCAGTGTCATTAGTCATCAGGAAAACGCAAATTAGAGCCACAGTGTGAAACCATACACACTCACCAGAGTGATTAAAATAGGAAGATTGACCACAGCAAGTTTGGTGAGGATGCAGAACAACTAGAATTGCTGATAGGAGTGTGACACAGAGGAGCACTTTGGAGAAAGAGCTTCAAAGTCACCTATCAAATTAAGTAGCTGTAGGTCTATATGAAGATTTTTCTATTAATGTTTATGTCAGTCTATTCATAACAGCTTGTAAATGGAAGCAACACAAATGTCCTAGAGGTGATGGATGGACTGAGTTATAGCCATGCACTACTTTACAATACTATTCAATAAGCAGCAATAATTTACTGGTACACGTATCATGAATCCAGAAACTATGTTAAGTGAAAGGAGTCAGACACAAAGGAGCACATACTAAACTACCCTGTTTACATATTTCAGAAAGGCAAAACTAAGGTGACTTAAAAGTTAAAAAAGAAAAAAAGAGCAGGGAGTTTAGCTCAGTGGTGCCAGCCCCTGCTTCGCAACTTCAAGGCTCTGAGTTCGATACCCCCCAACCAAAAAAATTTAAAACACCAACCGTTTAATCCCCCAGTTATTATTTTCTTACATGTCTTTCTTCTGATTACATGCAATTGAATTTGGGTAAATTATCTGTGCTCACTCTGCAGCTCCATTTCTCTCACAATGAATAGATAACCCAGGGAGACAATTTTTTTCCAGGACTGTGTTAATGGTTATATTTATGAATTTCAAGGGAAGATACTGCCCTCTAGGGGTTATTTGGGGAATTTGCTAGGAGGCGTTCTTTCCCTTTCTTCCTCCCTTCCTCCCTCTCTCCCGCCCTCCTCTCCTTTCTTCCTTCCCTTATGCCTTCTTTCCCCACATAACCCCCACCCCCTGCAGCGGGGATTGAACTCAGGACCTAGTGCTTGCAGGGCAGGTGCAGTGCTACTGAGCTGCATCCCCCGCCGAGAAGCATTTTTGATTGTTATTCCTCTACTGAAATTTAAGGGGGTTGGGAACTAGGGGACATACAAATTGCTTTGGAAAATGAAGTGTTGATCTGTTTCCCAAAGTTGTAAGTGAGAAACCCTTTTATCATTTTCTGAGCCCAGAATTAAGGCCATTTTGCAAATATTTTTTCCCTTTGGCTTTTAAAAAAGAACAATTTTATGGGTACACTTTTGATATACGTAATGATCACATTCATCACAGGGACTTGTATATAATATATCTTGATTCTTCCTTTTTCCCCACTCTCCTATTCTCCCTTTACCCTCTCTTCCCCTCCTTTTTTTTTTTTTTTTTGGTACCGGGGATCGAACCCAGGACCTTGTGCTTGTGAGGCAGGCAGCAGAACCACTGAGATAAATCCCTGGCCCTTCCCCACCTCATTTATAAAAGTTTTGTTTCCATTATTTCCTTCTATTTCCCCTTTCCCTTCCTTTCTTTCCCTCTCCTCCTCCCTTGTTCCCTTCCCATTTCAACACTTTCTTCCTACTTTCCAATATGTATCATCCATTGTAGCCTTTATTTACCTTGTCGGTTCCTCACACTAGACATAATGTGATATTTAAACAGACATGTCAGATTTATTTTACTTAAAAGTATGGTCACAAGTTGCATCCATTTATTTAAAAATGTCTCAAGTTTATCCTTCTTTATGGCAGAGTTGTATTCCTTTGTATACAAAAATCACATTTTCTTTGTCCATACATCCATATTTGTGCATCTGAGCCGTTGCCAAGATTTAGCTATTAAAAACTGTGCTGCTACATACATGGGTGTGCATATGGCACTGTGGTATGATGCTTTTAATTTTTTCAGGAAGACACCAAGAAAGGTAATAGGTGGGTCAAGCTGAACCTAATTTTTTTTTTTTTTTTGGACCAGGGATTGAACTCAGAACCTTGTGTTTGCAAGGCAGGTGGCAGAACCACTGAGCTAAATCCCCAGCCCCTAGTATTAGTTTTTTGAGGAATCTCCATATTGATTTCCATATTGGTTATATCAATTTACACTCCCACCAACAGTGGAGAAGGGCCCCCCCCCAGCCTTGCCAGCATTTGTTACTGATTAATTTCTGGCCATTCTTTCTGGAGTGAGATGGAATGTCAGTGATTTTTTTTCTAATATAATTCTGTGGGTTATCTCTTCATTCTGTTGGTGATTTTTTTTTTTTTTTTTTTTTTTTTTTTTTTAAGAATGAACTCAGGTCCTTGTGCTTGCAAGGCAGGCCACTGAACCACTGAGCTAAATCCCCAGCCCTGTTGGTGATTTCTTTTGCTGTGCAAAAGCGCCCCCCCTTTTTTTTGCTGTGCAAAAGCTTTTTAATATGATGGGATGTTGATTCTTTGTAGAATTTCCTGTGTGATTGGGGTTTTGTTCATAAAATCTTTGCCTACACATACATCTTTAAAGGTTTTACCTATTCTATCTTTCAGCAGCTTAAGTGTTTGTTGCTGTTGTTGTTTTTGTACTGGGGATCGAATTCTGGTCCTTGTGCTTGCAAGGCAGGTGCGGTACCACTGAGCTAAATCCCCTGCCCTTGTTTGCTATTCTTATTCCTTTTATTTCTTTTTCTTGTCTAATTGCTCTGGCTAATGTTTTCAGAACTATATTGAGTAGGATGGTGATAGTGGGCATTCTTGTTTTATTTCTGATTTTAGAATGAAAATTTTCAGTTTTTGACCATTTAGTATGATGTTGGCTGTTGGTCGTTATAGATTTTTTTTTATGAGATTGAATTTAAGACCTTCTATTCCAATTTTCTGAAGGTTTAAAAAATTAAGAATGAGTGTTGGACTTTGTTAAATGCTTCTTCTGCATCTATTGAGATGGTCTTGTGGTTTTTGTCCTTGGGTCTGCTAATGCGGTGCATTACATTTAGTGATTTGTGTATGTTGAACCATCCCTGCATCCCTGGGATGAATCCAACTTGGTCATGGTGTATGATATTTTATTTTTTTGTGCCAGGGTTTGAACTTGGGTCCTTGCGCTTGTAAGGCAGGTAGCAGAACCACTGAACTGAATCCCTGGCCCCATGGTGTATGATCTTGATGATTTGTTGCCTTCTGTTTGCCAGTATCTTTTTGAGGATTTTTGAATCTATGTTCATTAAAGAGATTGACCTGCAGATCTCTTTTTTTTAGTTGGCTCCTTCTCTGGTGTTTGTATTGGAGCAATGCATGCTTCTGGGAATGAGTTTGGGAGTATTGCTTCCCTTTCAATTTCATTAAAGACTTTGAGGAGAAGTGGCATTAAATCTTCTCTAAATTTCTTGTAGCATACATTAGTGAATCCATCAAAACCTTGGCTTTCTTTTGTTGGTAGTTCTTAAATTACTTCTTCAATTTTATTAACCATTATTGTGTTATTTAGAATCTTTATGTCTTCTTGATAATTGGTATCAATTTGGTAATTCATATGTATGTAGGGATTTGCCCATTTCTTCTGTTTACATCTTATGAGAGTACAGGTTCTTGAAGTAGTAGGTATTGATGATCTTCTGGATTTCTGCAAGTTCCACTGTGATTTCACTCTTTTCATTCACAGTTGCATGGATTTAAGTCTTTGGTTTCCCTTTTAAGAATAAGGTTGGCTAAGCGGGCCTCAGCTCCACCTCGCCAGGTTCGCATCCTGGCCTCCAGTGGGAGGAGGAGGGGCCGCTGCCCGCCCGCCCCTTGGGGCTCTTTGTTTCGCGGCTGGAAGGGTGCCTGCCCCAGGGTAGAGGCTGCTGGCCTCTTGCTCGATCAGGCGCTTCCTAGGCTGGAGATCCTGGCGTAGGAAAACTTCTGGAAGTAGCGCTTAGACGTTAAGTAAGTGAGTCGAAACAGGTGATAATGGAAATTCTTACTACGGACAAGGTCATCCCATGAAACCTCGTAGAATCCGCATGACTCATAATTTGCTGTTAAATTATGCTTACACAGAAAAATGGAAATATATAGGCCTCACAAAGCCATGGCCAAAGAAATGACGAAGTACCACAGTGATGAGTATAACAAATTTCTACGGTCCGTCTGACCACATAACATGTCTGAGTACAGTAAGCAGATGCAGAGATTTAATGTTGGGGAAGATTGTCCAGTGTTCGATGGATTCTGAATTTTGTCAGCTCTCCACTAGTGGCTCAGTTGCTGGGGCTGTGAAGTTAAACCGGTGACAGAATGGCATGGCTGTTAACTGGGCTGGCAAATTACAGCATGCAAAAAAAAAAAAAAAAAAAAAAAAATTCTGTTATGTTAATAATACTGTGCTTGCCATCCTTGAATTGCTAAAGTATCATCCGAGAGTCTTGTATATTGATATAGATATCTATCATGGTCATGGTGTTGAAGAAGCTTTTTATACAACAGATCGCACAATGACTGTTTCATTCCATAAGTATGGGGAGTACTTTCCTGGCACAAGAGACTCGAGGGACATTGGTGCTGGGAAAGGCAAATACTAAGCTGTCAATTTTCCAATGAGAGATGGTATAGATAATGAGTCTTATCGGCAGATATTTAAACTTATTATCTCAAAAATGATGGAAATATATCAAGCCTAGTGCAGTGGTTTTGCACTGTGGTGCAAACCCTTTATCTGGTGGTAGGCTTGGTTGCCTCACTCTCACAGTCAAAGGTCATGCTAAGTGTGTGGAAGTTGTAAAACCTTCTAACTTGCCGTTACTGATGCTTGGGGGCGGTGGAAATATAATCCGTAATATTTCTCGCTGTTGGACATACGAGACTGCCACGGCTCTGGATTGTGAGATCCCTAACGAGTGGCCATATGATGATTATTTTGAATATTTTGGACCAGACTTCAAACTGCATATTAGTCCTTCACACATGACAAATCAGAACACTCCAGAATGTATGGAAAAGATAAAGCAGTGTTTATTTGAAAATTTGTGCATGTGACCTCATGCACCTGGTGTCCAGATGCAAGCTACCCCGGCAGATGCTGAGGGCAGTGAGGACAGTGGCAATGAAGATGGTGAGGACCCAGACAGGAGGATTTCTATTCAGGCATCAGATAAGTGGATAGCTTGTGACGAAGAATTCTCAGATTCTGAGGATGAAAGGGAAGGAGGTTGTAGAAATGTGGCTGATCATAAAAAAGGAGCAAAGAAAGCTAGAATTGAGGAAGACAAGAAGGAAATGGAAGACAAAAAAGCAGATGTAAAGGAAGAAAATAAATCGAAAGACAATAGTGGTGAAAAAACAGATACCAAAGGAGCCAAATCAGAACAACTTGAATTGGAGAGTCTTCCCGATTTTAGAAAATCATTAAATATCAAGGAAACATTGGAATGAAAACTTTTCTTTTTGAAAACTTTGAGCTTCATTTTATATTACTTTGGCATGGGCTGTATTTATTTTCAAAATGGCCTTTTTTGTTTTGTTTTTCTTGGCAAGTTTTATTGTGAGTTTTTCTAATTATCAAGCAAGATTTTCTTTTCTCCACCATGCTTTATGTGATAGTATTTAAAATTGATGTGATTTATTATGTCCAAAACTGATCTGTTAAAGTAATTGGCCTTTCTGAGCTGATTTTTTCCATCTTTTTAAATTATCTTTATTAAAAAATTATACATTGATGGTTATAACTGATATGTATTGACTTATCCTTATCATATTATTTTCCTATAGTTGGTTCCCTTTCTTTCTCCTGTTTAATTGCTTACCTTGCCTGGTTGATTCATTCCACTGGGATTTTTTTTTTTTTTTTTTTGGTACCAGAGATCAGGTCCTTGAGCTTGCAAGGCAGGTGGCGGAACCACTGAGCTAAATCCCCAGTTCCATTGGGATTTATTGTCTTTGTGTGTGTGTGTGTGTGTGTGTGTGTGTGTTTCCTAGAAGGTCCTTCAAAACATTTTAGAGTGCTGGTTTGGTGATAATGGATTTCTTCAGGTGTCCTTTACCATGGAAACACCTCATTTCTCCATCAATTTTGAAAGATAATTTTGCAAGGTACATCAATCTGGGTTGGAGGTTGTTTCCTTTTATTTTATTTTTTTATTCATTTATTTTTGGTACTAGAGATTGAAGTCAGGACCTTGTGCTTGTGAGGAAGGTGGCAGAACCACTAAGCTAAATTCCCAGGCCTGTTGTTTCCTTTTAGAGATTCAAATACTTCAAGCTCTTCTTGATTTAAGGGTTTGTGTTGAGAGGTCTGCTGGGATTCTGATGGGCTTTCTTTTATAGGTGATTCTTTTCTTTTTCTCTAACAGCTTTTAATATTCTGTTCTTGTGTTGAATTTCTGGAGACTTCAGTATTTTATGCCCTGGTGTAGTTTTTTGTTTTTTGTTTTTTTCTTCTGATCATGGATGATTGGAATTCTGTATGCCTCACTTATTTTCATGTCAAATTCTTTTTCTATGCTTGGGTGGTTTTCTGCCATTATTTCTGTGAACAGGTTTTTTTATGTCCTTTGTGTTGTCTTCCTATTTTTCATTGATTCTGATCAATCTTAAAGTACTCTTTGCATCATTTAGCAACTGTTGGATTACTTTTTTGTGGCCCCTTGCTATTTTTAAGAAGTCTTTCATTTGAAGAATCACTAACTGCAAATTTATCTTATAGATTTGATATTCTGTCTTAACATTGGTTGATTCTGCTGTGTGTAGTTTCAATAGAACTTTTATTCTCTTGGACATCTGTCTAAATCTATTTTATGGAATTTAGTTCTTTCTTATATTGGGCATTCATAGTTTTCATCACTTTCCTAAACTCCTCTATTTTAAAAAATCTGTATCTAGATTCACTAACCATTTCCTTCATTAATGCTCATTGTCTCTTTAGTTATCTGTGAAATTGTTTCTTAAAGGTACAAGATCCCAATGATGAATGTAACTGTGTTTATCTAAAATGTACCAATAAAAACATAAAATACAAATTAAGAAAAATTGTTTCTGATTTATTTTTTTTCTAGAGATGCATTCATCTGCTTTGTTACTTCTGCTGCTACCATTTCTGAAAGTTCAGCTGGGTGTCTTTTGATTTCTTCTACTTCAATTTCCCCTGGATTTGCCTAGGGGGAGCTACAGGTCTGAGTTTACATCTTGCTTCCCTGTTTTATCATTTTCTATTTTTAATTTGTTTTCTGCATTGACACATAAATTGGTTAAGATAGGTAGCTTTATTGCTAGCATCGAGAACTTCCTCAGGAAATGACTACTTTTCATAGATGTCTTCTAGGTGTAGCTCACTTTTGGCTTTTGAATCTGTCCCAAAATCTTGCCGCTTCAATTTATTAGGGAAGAGAAGTTGTTGCCTTTTTGGGCTAACAGCCAGTTCTTTGCTACTGGAGTATGGTATTATGCATGACCCCAGGACAACCTCGGTATTGGCATATAAGCAAGAATACCTGATCACAACTATTTCACCTTGGGTAATGTAGTACAATCAACAATAACAATAGCATCAAACACAGACTGGAAAATAACAAACTGTGATAACAATAATAATTTGCCCCTTTTAACCATAGGTACAAGATTTATAGTTATATAACAAAATATAAACCCAGAAATTACATACTGTAAATATCCCCTGAAAAGAATGATTTTACCCTTATGAAAGAAAAATTAAAAGGGGAATGAGTTGAAAAATAAAGAAATACAATAAAAGAAAGAGATTAGAGGCAAGATGCAGAACAAAGGAAGCTTTAGGAAAAGCTTTAGGAAACTGGTAAAGAAGCCAGGAGGGAAAGAATGAAGGAAAAAATAAGAACAAAAACTAAATAAACAAAAAACCTAGAAGCAATGTTTACATTCACGAAAAACAAAAAAGAGAAGAAAAAAAAGCAAAGGAAAAAAGAGATTATCTGTGATTTCAAGGCTGTGGTTATCTTCTTGAGTCTAAAGTTTTCTGGTATTGTCCAATTCAGGGCACGTCTCCACTGGCACAGAGAGACAAAGGAGGAAGTGTCCAAATTAGTGCTGGATGTTCTCAGCAAGCCTGCAATAGCTATAGGGTGGAATGCTGATTCTGGTGCTTTCACCTCCACAGAAGTTCAGGCAGATTCTGTCTTCTAGTTGTGGAGTTGGAGCCTGAGTTACTCATCCTACAACATTGTAGGTGTCTCTTGCCAGTCTGATCTTGGCTCCCTGACCCTGGATATCTCCTGAAGTCACTGGGAGCCCTGAGATGAAGTCAACCAATGGCTGCTCCAAGTCAATTGGCTCCACCCTAAAATAGCTTCTGGCCAAGCACCCTCTCCAGGAGATGCTTGGACTGGAGCCACTCACAAGCTGTTGTAGCTCACAGCATCCACTGCCCCAATCTACTGGTGTGTTTCTCCCTAGCAGCTTGTGGAGTCAGACACTGTCATTGTGTCTTTGTAGATTTGAGCCTCTGCTGTCAATTCATGAGCTAGATAGTAGTCAGGGAGAAAGAGCAGCTTGCCACCTTATTTTTCTGTATGGAGGTCTGTCTCTTCACTTTCCCTGTGGACTCCAATTCTCCCTTCAGATCTTTTCTGGGTTCCGGGCTTCACCTCTCTCCCTCTTTGCTTCCCCAAGTTGTTATATTCCAGTGTTTAGATTCTGAATTTCAGAGAGGCTGATTTGCTGCTGTTCACTGCTTCACCATCTTCCCAGAAGTCTTGCAAGTATTATTATTATTATTTTTAGTATATGTGCTGCCAAAGAGTGCCCTTTGAGAATTTTTTGACAACTGATTTTTTTCTAGAGTGAACCTATTGTGTAAATCATGGAGCAATAAGATTTCATTCTGGTTAGAATTGTACCCAAGCTTTTCACAATTTTGGAAACCCAGGATGTGCATAGTAGAGTTTGAGTTCCACTTATATGCACCCCTTTGGGTCTGTATTTGTAGTGGCTGCACTCATGTAATATTTAGGTATAAGATATATTTCATTTTGTCTCTACTGCATTTACATTTTGAAATATATGTTACAAAATTGTTTATTTCCCCTTGTTTTTAGTATATAATTAGGGATTAATTTGAGTTTTCTTTAAGTAAGGACAGGTTTAAAATATTATTACTAACCTGTCGAGTTCTTTCCCATACTTTGGAAAGTTTTCTATGAACTTTTACTATTTCGTGTTTGCTGTCCTCCAATTTCTCTCTAACTCCATCCACTTAGCCATAGGTTAGTCTTCTTAGAATCATGTAGTAGATGTTGGATGATTTTTTATCGCTCTGTTATTGTGTTTAAGTTTTCTCCCAGAATGTGATCATTCCATTTTCCCTTAATTTCTAAACTCCTATGTTCATAAAGGTTATTTCTGCTCTTTATGAATTCAATAGAATTCTTTATCTCTGGGATTTCTATTTGACATCTTATTGTGGACTGTATTTCTGAGGTAAATTTGTCATTCATTTTTTAAGCTATTTTGGTCAGTTCTTCCAAATTTTATGTTTCTCTCATATCCATTTTGGTCAGTTAGCTTGACAGCTCCATTATGTTTTGAGTTACACCATCTTTGAGCTTGATGAATTTCTTTGCTTCTTCTTTAATTATTTCACACAGCTAATCTATCTGGTGTTTAATTACCCATTGGTGCCCCTTTGATCTGCTTTGGGAGAATTAGGAGTCTTTGAATGTATTTTGTTACCTTTTTGTAAAATTTTATGTTCCTATTTGTGTGTGTATACTGAGGGTTGATGTCAAACAGAGTGAAAATAATTTGTTGTTGATATGAATAACTCTTTAGTAAGAGTCTGTATTCCAGTGATGAGTTCTTGGCCTTATTTGTCAAGTGGTATTTTTTTATCACTAACCTACTCAACTTAATTTGTTGGACGTTGTCACTGTATTGTAAGGAGAGAATTTCTATAGGTTCTAAGGCATATAAAAATCCAGCCATATATCCGTTCATAATAAGATTACAACCAATAAGATTACAATACAGTCATCCAGGTAGTATTGATTAAATGGAGGTCAAATGGGGGAGCAAGTGATGTAGAAAGCATACAGGATTTTCAGTAAGGGTGGAGGTCAGGGATATTTCCTGGAAAGACTGGGCTAAGACCTTGGCCTCTTACCCACGTGATTGAAGCCTACTTAGAATATCAATCACTGCTATTTATCCCCAGGAAAAGCACAATGGTATAGTAGTTGCTCTCCTTTTACAATTCTGGTCCTCAGTGACTGTGTCTTGACTGTCCTCAATGTTGGCTCTAGCAGCACAATTTTTAAAAAGTGAAAACTTGGAAACAGTCCAATTGCCCATCAACTGATGGCTGGATAAAGAAAATGTGTTTTTTTTTTAACGAAATGGAATATTACTCAGCCATAAAGAAGAGAAACTAGAGACATTTATAGCTAAATGGATGCACATTGAGGCCATACTCTTAAGTGAAATAAATAGAACACACATGTGTAAATACCTAATAGTTTCTCTGGTGTGAGAAGCTGAAAGTATAAATGAGGATCAAAATTTATAATAGATAATGTGAATGAAATAGGAAGTCCAAACAGGAGGGGAAGGGGAAGTGGGGAAAGGACAGAAGGAAAATAAATAAATATGAGAAAAAGAAACAAAGTCTTTGTAAATAGGGAGAGGTGTATGAATTGAAGGGAGGTCAATGAAATGAGGAAAAAATAAGAACCAAGATATATGTAAAAGTACAAACCACCTCATGCCCACCTTGTAATTTTCCATTGGGTCTTATAGTTTTGCCCACTTTGTACCTGCCTCACCACATGGCTTTGCTGTATAAAACATCTTTGAAAAGTGGGGCGAATGGGCAACCCACTTTCTGGTCCCCCTTCTGTCTCTCTTAGACAGAAGCTTTCTTTCCCTCAATAAATTTTTCATACTCTTAAAAAAAAAACTGTGCTGCTATAAACATGGGTGTGCAGATATCACTGTGGTATGATTCTTATAATTCTTTTGGGAAAGATGCTTAGCAAGGGAATAGCTGGGTCAAATGGGACCTCTTATTCTAGTTTTTGAAGTTATTTTTTAAGTTTTGTTTTTTGTACCAGGGATTGAACTTGGGTCTTTGCGCTTGCAAGGTAGGCCACCAAACCGCTGAGCTAAATCCCCAGCCCCTTTAAATTATTTTTAAAAGTTGTTTCCATGTTGATTTCCACAGTGGTTGCACTGGTCTGCACTCCCACCAACAATGGAGAAGGGTTACTTTCTCCCCACAACCCTGCCAGCATTAGTTATTGGTTGATTTCTTGATAGCAGTCATTCTTTTTGGAGTAAGATGGAATCTCAGTGTTGTTTTCATCTGCATCTCTTGAATGACTAGTGTTGTTGAACACACTTCATATGTTTATTTGCTGCTTCTATTTCTTTGTCTGAGAAATCTCTGTTCATTTCAGATGCCCGTTTTTGAATTGGGTCTTTGTATTTGGGGGTCTGATTTTTTAAAGTTCTTTATATATTCTAAATAGTAGTCCTTTGAGGAACAGCTGGTAAACATTTTTTCCCACATTCTAGGTTGTCTCTTGGTTCTGCTGGTGGTTTCTCTTGCAGTGCAGAAATTTTTTAATAAGATGAGATCCCAGTTGTTGATTCTTTGTTCTAGTTCCCATGCTACTGAGATTTTGTTCATAAAGTCTTTTTGTATGCCAGTGTCTTCAAGAGTTCTACATAAACTATCTTCCAGGAAGTTTAGTGTTTCTGTTTTAATATTTAGATGTTTGATCCACTTTGATTTTAGTTCAGTGCATGGTGAAAGATATGGGCCTAGTTTTAATCTTTGGCAGGTTGAAATCCAGTTTTTCCAGCACCATTTATTAAAGAGGATATCTTTCCTCCAGTGAGGATGTTTGACTCCTTTTTCAAAGATGAGGTGGCTGAGTGTGTCTGGTGTTGTTTCTGCATCTTTTAATCTATTCCATTGATCCTTGGGTCAGTTTCTTTGCCAGTACCATGCTGTTTTCATCACAGTGACTTTGTAGTATAGTTTCAAGATGGGGATTGTGACATCCCCTGTCATATCTCTGTTGCCTAGAATTGCTTTTACTATTCTAGGTCTCTTCTGGTTCCAAATAAATTTTTGGATTGTTTTCTCTAGTTCTGTAAAGTATACTGTTGTGATTTCAATTGGGATTGCATTGAATCTATATAGCAGTTTTGGAAGTATGGCCATTTGCACTATATT
>NW_022900934.1:26771091-26783851 GCF_012274545.1 Fukomys damarensis
AGTACCATGCTGTTTTCATCACAGTGACTTTGTAGTATAGTTTCAAGATGGGGATTGTGACATCCCCTGTCATATCTCTGTTGCCTAGAATTGCTTTTACTATTCTAGGTCTCTTCTGGTTCCAAATAAATTTTTGGATTGTTTTCTCTAGTTCTGTAAAGTATACTGTTGTGATTTCAATTGGGATTGCATTGAATCTATATAGCAGTTTTGGAAGTATGGCCATTTGCACTATATTTGTTCTTCCTACCCAGGAACAAGGGATGTATTTCCATTTTCTTATATCCTCTTCAATCTCTTTTTTCAGAGTGCTGTAGTTTTCAGTGTAGAGGACTTTTGTCTCCTTCATTAGATTGATTCCTAGATATTTCACTTTTTTGGATGCTACTGTGAAAGGAATTGTTTCCCTAATTTCTCTCTCAGTGAGTTTGTTACTTGTGTACAAAAAGGCTATTAATTTTTGAGTGTTGATTTTGTATCCAGCTACTTTACTGAATCTGCCAATTAAGTCTAGAAGTACTGGCAGAGTTTTTTGGGTCTTCTATGTAGAGTATCATATCATCAGCACATAGTGACAGTTTAACTTCTTCCTTTCCTACCTTTATTGCTTTTATTTCTTTTTCTTGTCTAATTGCTTGGCTAATGTTTCCAGGACTATACTGGACAGGAGTGGTGATAGTGGGCATCCTTTTGTTGTTCTTGATTTTAGCACAAAATATTTCAGTTTTTGGCTGTTCAGTATGATGTTGGCTGTTGGTTTTTCATAGATAGCTTTTATCAGGTTGAGATAAAGACCATCTATTCCAATTTTTTGTAGGGTTTTTATCATGAATGGGTATTGAATTTTGTTGAATGCTTTTTATGCATCTATTGAGATGATCATATGGTTTTTGTCCTTGACTCTGTTAATATAGTGTATTACATTTTTGCTTTACATATGTTGAAACATCTTTGTATCCCTGGGATAAATTCGATTTGATCAGGGTATATGGTCTTCTTGATGATCTTCTGCATTCTGTTTGTCAGTATCAGTGAGGATTATTGCATCTATGTTCATTAGGGAGATAGGACAGTAGTTCTTTTTATTGGGTGGGTATTTCCCCTGTTTTGGAATCAAAGTAAAACTTGCTTCCAGGAATGAATTTGGAAATATTGCTTCTTTTTCAATTTCATTGAAGAGTTTAAAGAGTAGTGGCGATAGTTCTTCTCCAAATGTCTTGTAGAATTCAGCAGTTAAGCCATCAGGACATGGGCTTTTCTTTGCTGGTAATGTTTTAATTACATTTTCCATTTCACTGAATGTAATTGGTGTGTTTAGACTTTTTATATCTTCTTTGTTCAATTTTGGAAGTTCATATGCATCTAGGAATCTATCAATTTCTTCTGCAGTTTCCATTTTATTAGAGTACAGGTTTTCAAAGTAGGCATTGATGATCCTCTGGATTTATGGTGGATCTGTTCTGACTTCACCCTTTTCATTCCTAATTGTATGAATTTGAGACTTTTCTTTCCTTTTTTTGATAAGGTTGGCTAAGGGTTTATAAATTTTATTTATTATTTCAAAAAACCAACTCTTTGATTTATTGATTCTTAGTCTCCATTGCATTAATTTCTGCTCTGATCTTTTAAATTTCCTCCCTTGTATGAGCTTTCAGTTTGTATTGCTCTTCTTTTTCTAGAAGCTTAAGGTTAAGCATGAGGTTGTTTATTTGAGCTCGCTCTGTTTTCCTAGTATGGGCATTTACTGCTATGAATTTCCCTCATAGCACTGCTTTCACTGTGTCCCATAGATTCCTGTATGTTGTGTTGGCATTATCATTTAATTGTAGAAACTGTCTAATCTCTTCTTCAATTTCCTCCATGCCCCTATGGTTGTTCTGCAGGTGTTATTTAATTTCCATGTGTTTGTGAAGTTCTTGAAGTTTCTTAGGCTATTGATCTCCAGTTTAATTGCACTATGGTTTGATAACATACAGGGGATGACTTCAATTCCTTTGCATTTACTTAAGCATGTTGTATGAGCTAGCATGTGGTCTATTTTAGAGAATGACCCAGGTACAGCTGAAAATAATGTATATTATGATTTTTGTGGGGTGGAACACTCTGCAGACATTTACTAAGTTTGTTTGTTCTAAGACTTGGTTCAGTTCTGTTATTTTGTTGTTAATTTTTTTTTGTCTAGATGATCTGTCTATTTGTGTCAGTGGAGTTTTGAGGTCTCCCACTACAATTATATTAGTGCTTATTTCATTTTTCATATCCATTAATATTTGTTTTGTATAGTTGGGGGCATTAGTATTAGGTGCATATATATTTTTGATTGTCATCTCTTCCTCTTGGATTGTTCCCTTTACAAGGATGTAGTGGCCTTGATTGTCTCTCTTAATTAGTTTTGGTTTGATATCTACTCTGTCTGCAAATAAGATAGCTACTCCAGCTTTTTTCCAGGCTCCTGTCACATGGAGAATTGTTTTCCATCCTTTTACTCTCAGTCTATGAATTTCTTTGTGGATTAAGTGGGTTTCTTGTATACAGCATATTGTTGGATTTTGCTTCTTAATCCATTCTGCCAGCCTATTTCTTTTGATTGGTAAATTGAGGACATTAACATTGATGGCTATAACTGTTATGTATTGACTTTTCATTGTCATGTTATTTTCCTGTTGTTGGTTCTTTTTTTAATTTTATTTTTCCCTCTTTCCCTTCAATTTCTTTCCTTGCCCAGTATATTTGCTCTGTCCACCCTTAAGGAGTTGTGGCCTTCATTTTCTTTTTTCAGGTTATTGTTTAGAAGTGTTGAGTGCCAGTTTGGTGTTCATGATATTTCTCACGTTTTCTTTGTTTCTTTATTTCCCCATCCATTTTGAAAGATAGTTTTGCAGGATACATCAGTCTAGGTTGGAGGTTGTTTTGTTTTAGAACTTGAAATACCTCACTCCAGGCTCTCCTTGACTTGAGTGTTTGTGTTGAAAAGTCTGCTGTGATTCTGATGGGCTTTCCTTTGCATGTGATTTGTTTCTTTACTCTGGTTGCTTATAGTAATTTGTACTTCTGTTGGGTTTCTGGGATCTTGATTATTATATGTTTAGGTGTAGATTTCTTTTTCTTTCTTTTTCTTTTTCTTTCTTTTCTTTTCTTTTTTTTTTTGATCAGGGCTAGTAGGAGTCTTTATGTCTCTCTTATCTGTATGTGAAATTCTTCCCCTCTGGGAAGTTTTTTGTCATTAATTCTGTGAACAGTTTGTGTGTGTGTGTGTGTGTGTGTGTGTGTGTGTGTGTGTGATTTGTACTTTTTCCTGCTACTTCATGGATTCCTGTCAGTCTTATATTATTCTTCTTTGCATCAAATTTGAACTTTTTCCTGCTACTTCCTGGGTTCCTGTCAGTCTTATATTATTCTTCTTTGCATCATCTAAGAGTTGTTGGATTGATTTCTCATGGTCCCTTGCTGTTTTTAAGAGATCTCTCTTTTCATGATCACTGACTGCAATCCTATATTCCATATCTGGAATTGTATCTTCACATTCATTAATTCTGCTGTAAATACTTTCTATAGAGTTTTTAATTTCCTGAATATCTGTTTGAATCTGTTTCATGGATTCCATTTTATTCCTATGCTGGGCATTCATGGTTTCCATCATGGTCCCTGAGCTCATTTTTTTAAAATCTGTTTCTATTCTAGAGTCTCTAATCATGTCTTTCATTGTTTTCAACATCTCTATGGATATATGGTAAATTATTTCTGTTTTGAATTTTTCTAGAGCCTCATTTATCTGTTTTTCTCTTTACTCCTTGTGCTATCAGTTCAGGGTGTTCAGATGGTTGACTGTCAAACTTTTCCATCTCATTTCCCCCAGATTTCACCTTTGGTGAGGTGGAAATCTGTGTCTGTGCTTTGTTTAATGTCTTCTCATTTTCATTTTTGTTGTTGGTACTGTCTTTGGTTTAATTTCTGGGTTAATACTTTGATCTTCCAGATATAGCTGGTGTTTAGGTTTTGAGTCTCTAATGTCTCTGAAGCAATCTAATTTTCATTATACCAGGGAGGACAACTGATTAGATCAATCACAACATCTTAGTTCAAGTGATACAATCAGCAACACAATAGCATCAAGCACAGCTTAGAAAATGATAATTTGTGGTATTTATTAATCTATCACCTTTAACTGTGTGAATGAAATAAAAACTGAGGAACAGACCAAACTCTTCAATATAGCAACTTTACCCTTCAGGATCGGGATTTAGAAGGTGTTGGGGAGGGAGGGATAGACAGATAGGATAGGGAAAGGTTAGAAGTGGGGCCAGAGGACACAGGAAGATCACACAAATTCCAGGAAGCTGTTTAAGAGAAGAGGAGAAGATAGAACAAAATATATACAAGAACAGAACACCCTAACAGCAATAGGCAGCCTAGAGACTATAGTCACTTTCTTTTAAAACTAATAGCAATGACAGAAGGAAAAAGAAGAAAAGGAAAAGAAAGAAATAAATTTGAATTAGGATAGGAACAGGAACAAAAAGGGAGAGAAATGAAGATCAAGGTGGGAGAGAGAAAGAAAATAAGATAAGAAAAAGAAGATAAAGAAGGACAAAAATTTTGAGAAAAGATAAAGATAGATAAAAATTTTTTTAAATGATTTTGTTTTTGTTTTGGTACTGGGCATTGAACTTGGACCTTGCACTTGCAAGGCAGGTGGCAGAACCACTGAGCTAAATCCCCAGCCCCAAATTTTTTTAAATGATTAAAGAGAAGAGAAAAATATTACTTTAAAATAAAAAATACAAATAGAAGTAGAAGGCCTCCTTCAGGGTATGCTTCTGTTGACACAATAGACAGCATGGGCAGGAGTGTGCAGATCTAATTTAATTAATCTCAGCAAGCCAGCAGCTGGCTCCTGAAGTTCAGGCTGATTTTTGTCTGCAAGGCCCAAGTTGAGCTCTCTGACCTCCCGCTGGGTGGAACTCTGCAAGGTTCTACTGCAGGTTCCAGCCATCTTTCCCCTGAAGTTAGACCAGGTTCCAATGTGAGGTGCTGGTCCCTCCAACTTACCCACTATGGTGGTGTGGTGTGCCTTTATTGCAGAGATTTTCTTCACTTTTCCAGTGGGCTTCAATACTCATCTAGGAGACTCAGCGAGGCTTGGGGGGGGCATGGATACCCCTGGGCCCCTCTGCTCTCCTGGGTCAAAGTGGTGGGTCTAACAGAGGATCTTGTGCTGCTCCTGTGCTCCTCTGTTGCTCCACATCAAAGAGGCAGGCCCACCAGAGAGTCATAAGCTGCTGCCAGTCTCCTCTGCTACACTGAGCCAAAGGACTCAATTATACAATTTGAACCTTATTCACACTTTTAGTTTTTCACACCAGAGAAACTATTTGGTATTTACACATATGTGTTCTATTTATTTACTTAAGAGTATGGCCTCAATATGCATCCATTTGCATATAAATCACTCTAGTTTCACAATCTTTATGGCTGAGTAGTACTCCATTTAATAGAAAAACTACATCTTCTTTATCCAATCTCCAGTTGATGGGCAATTGCGCTGTTTCCAAGTTTCAGCAATTCCAAACTGTGCCGCTATAAACATAGGTGTGCATATATCACTGTGGTATGATTCTTTCAATTCTTTTGGAAAGATACCCAGCAGAGGAATAGCTGGGTAAAATGGGACCTCTAATCCTAGTTCTTTGAGGTATCTCCATATTGATTTCCACAGTAGTTGCACCAGTCTGCACTCCTACCAACAATGGAAAAGGGTTGCTTTCTCCCTACAACCCCTCCAGCACTTGTTATTGGTTATAAATCTTTCTTAAAAATTAGTCTGTTCTTCCACTGAAGCAGGAGCTAGGGATGCACATTTCATGAAAGGCTCTTTTAAATGATCTAACAAGGTAGAAGGGTTCTTATCTTTCTCCTGGTAAATAGGTGACAAATTAAAATACCCAAAGAGCTTAGTTCTTGTCATTCTTAGACCTTCAAGAATACATGTCTGAAAGTGTCTCCTAATTTTAATCCCCCATCTGATTGGCAAGCTAATGGGGTCTTGTATGGGGACTGCCTATGCTCCAATAGGAATTGGCTGTTTCCTGGCTGTTTCCTGGCTGCTTGTCTTTTGTGTTTCTAAAATTAAGGTAATATTCATCTCCAAATATAATAGCAGATTAAATGCTGTGTGTCTCAATTGAAGTCAATGTCTAATTTAAGAATAACCCTACATTTTTCTAATCTGGTTCATAGGTCTGAGTAAGTCTTCTAAAGGCCCCAATGTACTTATTAGGGTTGTCTGAAAAGTTTTTCTAGGTCTCATTTGATCTGTCTTAGGCCACTGAGAGAAAAGGACATATAAATGCAAGAAGTCCAGAATTTGTCATTTACCTCCTGTAAGGGATATTGTCCTTGAGGGGCCTAAACAAATTAGGTAAGGATGGATGCAGCCCTGAAGAGGTTTCAATTATAGCTGGCCTAAAAGTCGTGCCCTCAGCACCCAAAGGACAAGTAGGCGAATCTCAGACTCAGTAATAGTGTGCAAAATTTTGATTAAAGTTGCCTTGGAAACCTCATCCTCAGGTTCCAAAGGGCAAGGAAGAATAGCCTCAGACTCAGGGGTACTGAATGCCTTAACTGTCAGGTATCTCATTTTCCATGGCTTACTTTTACATTTTGAACACAAGTAAGGACTGTTGTTTCCTAATGCAAAGAAAGTCTGAACATAAGATAATTTTGGCCATTTCCCTCTCTCTCTCAGTACAGTTCTAATTGTGAAATACTGAAGCATCACAGTCAGCACTTCACTCTGCATTCTATTTTGGCTCTAGAGGGTAGGCAGGCCATGCATGGGTGCAGAAGAATACTAAGTTGCTCTTCCTCAATATATGAGGATTCCAAAGGAGCAAGAGGTTTGGATAATGTATTGAGTCTTCCATGCTGAAATGCAAAAAGAAAGAATGGGCATCCCTTGAATTTCTAATTAATTTCCATATCTTCAAGGCATCCTCTGAGTAGATTCTCCCGCAGGGCAGGTGGCTGCCATCTGGAGAGAGACCCAGAAGATAAATTGGACTGGACTATCCACCCTTTTACCAGTTTGATCTTATCTCCCCAGCAAACTCATGTCCTTACTCCTGTGTTTCTAAAAGCACAAGTTACAACTGATTTCAACCATAAGGGTCATGTTTAAAGAAGGAAGAATTATTAGCAAAACCAACGATCGAGAGATCTAAGCCATTTTTTTTTTTTTTGAGACATGGTCTCACTATGTAGTTCATCCTGGCCTTGAACTCACTGTGTAGCCCAGGCTGCCTTAAATTCATAGCAATCCTCCTGCCTTAGTCTCTCAAGTGCTGGGATTATAGGCATGTGTCACCACACCCCGCTAAACCATTGTTTTCCAATTCTTTAAGAGATGAAGGCAGATAGATCAAAGGGCAGCACTTTTCATCTTGCAAAGGAGATCTATGTAGTTCATCCTGGCCTTGAACTCACTGTGTAGCCCAGGCTGCCTTAAATTCATAGCAATCCTCCTGCCTTAGTCTCTCAAGTGCTGGGATTATAGGCATGTGTCACCACACCTGGCTAAACCATTGTTTTCCAATTCTTTAAGAGATGAAGGCAGATAGATCAAAGGGCAGCACTTTTCATCTTGCAAAGGAGATCACCTGTAGGAGCAAACAATGCCTTGGAGGAATTTTGTCCGGGAAGAAGCCTCAAAGTCACCTGTGTTATTTACCTAATTACCTAGGCAGCCATCCTTAGCAGCAAGACAAAGCTATACTTGAAGGTTTAACCTAAAACTACTGTGTCTCTGAAACTCAAAAGTTAAATTTATACTCACCACCTGGCAAGCACAATTCACGTTAGTAAAGGCACATTTATCAGTTTCCTATGTGCACATGAAAGGAGAGAAAGGCTGACTAAGGTCCCTTTTTTACTCTTAATGAAGCACAAGTGCAAGTCACTATCTGATTACTTTTTCCTCTGTGAAGGCAAATAGTTGTAAATTGCCTGAGCCTGATTCCTGGAGGGAGGGGTAGTCTGGCTACAGGGTGGTTCTAAAGTTAACTCGCAATGAGTTGCGTGAAAGCTTAGGTGGAATTTCTAACTTACTCACAGAGAGAAAAAGGTATAGTGGACCCTTGAGCTATGACTGGCTTTATGTATGCACAACTTGGGCTATGGTGGGAATTTTAGTCTTAAGATCAAAGACTTGAGTTATGACCCAAATTCTGGATGCTTATGCTTCCAGATGGTCCCAAATTTAAATTTAACCCTTAAAGAATTGAGGAAGGAATATTACAACATCCTTTCCTGTGTAAGGTCAATTGAGAAATCTTGGGCTAATGTCTCTCTAGGGACGCTGAGATCTGCCTGGAAGAAAGTGTGGCCTAAAATTATACAGGAGAGAGACTTTGAAGGCAATTGACCAACTTGAGTTACAAGCAGCCCTCGGGAATAAATTGAGTTAGTAAATCAAGAAGCCACTTATAGATAAAAGCCTAAGCTGTCTACCCCCCATCATTACATGGCATTTTACAAATTTACAGTAAAAGTTTCAAAGTCCACAACTTATTAGCAGAATTATTAGCAGAATTATTTTACCTCTCCTACACACATAAATGATGAAAACCAGACCTAGGAGTGGGGAGCCAGGAGTTTGGGGATTCTCCCTTATGACTTTCCTATCTTCAGCATTAGCAAACGCTCATTTTCTATGAGCTCAACTTAAAGATTTTTGGTTATTGGATAGGAGGGAAAGTTTGGGACACTTTAGCATTTCTATTTCCTAATCTTATATGTATTTTTTTTTTTTTTAAGTGAAACAAGATGGCAGGGAAAGATTGGTAAGATTAACAAAAGGAAATCTTTTTTTTTCATGCTCATGGTGAGTTACTGAGACAACTTGCTTCCAAGTCATCATTCTTAGCCTAGAAAGGTGAGAATGGGGAAACTCAAAGGCAATTTTGCTTCCTTACAGGTGCAAGATCAGACAGAAAGGAAACTGAGGCAGAACAGGCCCAACATTTTCTCTAGAGTAAAGAGGACTGAGCAGAATGTCCCAATGAAACTTGTCCCCCAAGTCTTAAGAATAGCTACTGACATGTCATCTTTTAATTGGTGGATGGGGTCCTGTGATTTATGAATAAGCATGTATATTTCTTAAATATAAACCAGATTTCATAAAAAAATCATTTTACAGAATTTTATATCAAAGTCCAGTAGGAGCGCTCTAACTACTCTTCTTAGTGCTGTTGTCTAACAAGTTAAATAGTTCAAACAAGCAATGCTAGTAAATTCAGCAACTAAATAAAAATGCAACATATACAAAACAGGAATAAAATGTAAGATGTCATTTTCTTTCATGGGATATGTCTTCCCATGTTCTCAACTTAAATTTACCATCACTTTAAGAAAAGACATTGCATCGTAAGAGACAAAGCCTAAACAATTAACAAAGCCAAAGCATAGAAATTTAAAATATAGGGCCAGGGATATAGCTCATTGGTGCCATGCCTGCCTCATAAGCACAAGGTCCTGAATTCAATCCCTGGTACTGGAAAAAAAATTAAAATGTATAGTGGACCTTGATTTACAAATTTGATAGGTTCCCAAGGGCTGGTTAAAATTAAGTCAATACAATTGAGATCTGGATGTTTACCTGGGTACATGCTATAGATAACAAGAGGCAGATGAATCTTCCATTAACTTAATTAACCCAAATTGTTCCTATGTCAGACCAGTTGTAACTTGAGGGTCCACTGTATGCAACTGACAAAGAAGGATGACAATTTTTGAATACGTAAGCATAATTCAGAATTTATGAAACAAAGCAAACTCTTAACTCCATCCAATTATCTCAGTAGGAGACCTCCAAATGACATAGGGTATATGATATGTGGAGTGCCAAATAATATAAGGGAACTATAACTCCCAACCTGTTAGAAGTTTGAAACACAGAGTTCGTGTTCTCTAAAATCGAAGAATGAATTCTAGGAACAATGGAGGTTAAGAGTAGGAAGAATTTAGTCAGAGAAAGAAAGCTTCTGTCTAAGAGACAGAAGGGGGCCCAGAAAGAGGGGTACCCCTTTAATATTTTATGTGTATTAACACTTTGAAAGCCAAACAATCTTATTGGTACTATTAGTATCTCTATTTTATAGGTAATGGGAACAGAAGCCCAGAGAGGTTAAATAATTTGCCCTAAATCACATAGCTAGGAATGGACAGAGGCTGGATTCAAATCCAAGAAAGTCTGCCTGAGCACTGTATTCTTATCACCATGATATAAAGCTGATGTAAATTTGTAAAAGTTTAAATGAATTCCTTTTGTCCCACATTTAAAATTTTTCAGTAATGGACTTACACTCCCTTTACAATAGAAAAATATTTTTCATAAAAACTTGAAAAATGTAAGAAGAACATTGAAATCTTCTTTCAAATGTTTATTTGAAAAGCATGTTTGCAAAAATTGTTGGCTTAAATATCCTAGAACTGACCTGAAAGAAAATGTTCAAATACTAAGTTGCCCATTGCACACCCAGACATACAAAGCTAAAACTGTATTTTTGCTCATGTACTTCCTCCTTTCCATAGAGTATATTCACTGTAAAAAAAAACTCAGTCTTTCCTGTTGTTTCTTCCTCTATGATCCACATCCATTCATCAACAAATCATTCGTACTCAATCTTCAAAAACATACCTAACATCAGGCTAGGGCTGGGGGTGTAGCTCAGAGATAGAGGATGTGTTTAGTATGTGTGTGTGAGGTCCTGGGTTTAAACCCCAGCACCAGTGGAAGAAAACAAAACAAAACAAAAAAACAGCACCCGACCACTTGGTTCCTTTTGTCCTTCTCCAGGGTCAATCCTGTCTAAGCCACCATCATTTCTCACGTAGGATTACAACAGCCTCCGATTCTCCCTGATCTGATTCTCATCACCCCTCCCATATTCTCAGCGCACTTTTCAGTATTCTCCCAGCCCATTTTACTCCTCTCCAGTGGCTTTTCACCTCAGAGTAAAAACCCAAGTCCTTAAAATGGCCTAAAAGGCTCCTGTTATCTCCCTGTTCTCATCAGATATGCATCCTACCGTCTTCACACACACCCCGGTGTCACCTTGGCCTCTTCACTTCTCCTTCACAAATACACTGTCTGTTTACACTGCGGGGCCTTTACATTAGCTGCTCCTTCTTCTAGAATGTTCTGCCTTAGGAGCACAGCGTACTCTCCTTCATTCAAGTCTCTGCCCAAGTGTCACCTTCCCCAGTCATCCTGTCAGCCCCTGACACTTGCTCTGTCCTCACACATTCTGTTTCATCTGTGTGCTGTCTGTCTAAATGTAGAGTAAGTTAGGCCTGGGACTCTATTTTGATTCCCACTGTATCCTATATTGACAGGGCTTGGCACCTATGTCTAGGGCTGGATAAAGTAAAATAGTTTTTTGAGACACGGTGTTTTAGGCCTGTTTTGCTTCCAAATTATTTTAAACTTTTTACTACAGAAAATTTCAAAATATATAAAGTAAATGACTCCGGGGAATTTCATGCTTTGCTTTATTTTTTGGGGGTACTGGCAATCAAACCCAAAGCCACACATATGCTAAGCAAGCTCTCTACCACCGAGCTACAGCCCCAGCTTTCTGAGGATTTTTAACCAAACACTGCTCCAAGAGCTTACTCTGTGATAATGTTCTTTTGGTCAAGATTTCTATCACATCCTACCAGCATAAAATAAAACTGAGCAGGGCCCAAACCACACTTATTATCATTTGCTGTTGATTAAACACAGAGAGTCCCATATGGTGGCACTTGCCTGTAATCCCAGCACTTGGGAGGATGAGACAGGAGGATCTCCTGGAGTGTGAGGCCAGCCTGGGCTACATAGTGCGTTCAAGGCCAGCCTGGACTACATAAGGACCCAGTCTCAAGAAAACAGAAAAACAAACCAACAAACAAAACAGCAAACGACAGAACATTGATAGAAGAACCAGATCTTCCTGACATGTGTTAAATCAAAACTTGGGTGTGGTAGAAATAATTGCCATTGAAGAAAACTATATTGGCTAAAGCTACAAATAGTGAAATGTGATATATGTAAATCATTCACTGAAATTTCCCTGCCAAAGAATAGTTTCAGCAGAGTGAAAGCACAGTTTAATTGCACTGTGTAGAAAATGAAGCAAGGGATTATGCTAGATTAAAGGTGGCTGCTCTTTTGGAGACTCGGGGGATGGAGACAGAGAAGAGAGCGTGGCAGGGACGCTGTGGGACTTTCACACATGGCCTTGCGGACGTTCAGAGTCGAGGAAGCAGGGGGCGGGCAGCAAAGGAGATGAGAAAGAGGAAGCCGGCCGCGCACGGGGCCAGGGAAACCAGCAGCGAGTGTTACGGGAGGAGGGAGGCTCCACTGTGTCCACTGACGCTGAAGGTGAGCAAACGGCAGCAGAAAAGTGACCACGCACAGCCTGCTGCCCACTGTCCCTGCTGACTGGAGGGCTTGGCTGGGCCCCCTCGTCCGCCCCGCCTTACATGCTGGAGCTCTCCAGGTCCTCAGACCTTTCTCTGCTCCCAGGATGATCTTACCCAGTCTCATCCACATAACGTCAGCTCCAGATTTGCATTTCCAGCCTAAAGCTGTCTACAGAACTCAATTCGTCGGCTGACCTCTAAGTCTAACGGATGTCTCCGAGTTAACAAGTCTGAACTGAGCTTCCGACCCCTCCTTCAGACCTTCCCTCCATCAACACAGCTGTGCAAGCCAAAGTCT
>NW_022900934.1:26784351-26787256 GCF_012274545.1 Fukomys damarensis
CTCTTCTACTCTCTCACACTGCTGCAGTCACACTGGTCCCCCTGGTCTTCCCCAAACACACCAGGCATGCTGCTACCTCAGTGCCTTTGCACGTGCCAATACCTCTGTGTGGAACACACTCATAAACACGGCCTGTTCTTCATCTTCTTCACATCACCTTCACAGTAGCCTCCCCTCTTACCATACATAAAATTGCAGTGCCTCTGTCTAACGCATCCTCGATTTATTTTCCTCCATCAACACTTATCCTTATCCTCCTTAGTATACTTCTATCCCTATTTACATGTTTATTACCTGGGTCTCTTCTCATATCTCCTATGAGACTATAAGCTTCAGGGATTTTTGTGGGCAAGAACATTTATTTCACTGCTATCATTGTCCCTAAAACAGTGTCTACCATAACAAGTGTCATAAATATTTGTTGGATATGTAGGCCAATAACTCTTGTTTTTTTGTACTGGGGAATCAAACTCAGAACCTTCCACTTGCAAGGCAAGGGGCAACACCACTGAGCTCAATCCCTGACCCCAAATATCTCTTTTGAGAAGAGTATCAGAAAGGGACTTAAAGTGCCTGGAGCAGGTTATGGAATGCAGGGCAGTGAAGGTCAAAGATGGAAGCAAGAAGAACATGTTTGTGTGGTTACGGCAATAACCTGATAATCACCGGTAAGTAAGGACCAGCTGAGGATGCAAGCGATAAGTGGACAAGGGCAGAGCTAATTCCTCCAGGAGGTGAGAGGAGGCGAAACCAAGATCACAGCTGTGCTGCCGGGAGGGGCACTGCCTGTATGCGGCAAGGAGAGGAGAGCAGATGGACGTGGAAGTGGACCAGGTAGCAGACTTGGTCCGAGAAGTGAGGCTTCAGTTTCCTCCGAGAAGGGGACGAGAGGAAGGGAGTTTATGGGAGGTAGACGTCAACAAAGGCACCTAAGGATCTGGGAGCAGCCTAACCCACTACTTTCCATCAAACTCCATGGACAGGGACAATCATCTCCTTCTTACTCTTCTGTAAAGTGTTGAGGTTCAGAGCCCCCTTGAGTCCAGACAGCCCCCAGGAGTCTGCCTCACTCAGCAGCTGGCGGGGTGAAAGCCGCTGGAGGGTCTGGATCTCAGCTTACCTGCTCCCAGCCACCAGCTCTTCCAGGGCCTGCTTGAGCCGCAGACAGGGGCCCAGCCCTGGCTTGCACTGCATCTTCTCAGACTCCTGCAGCCCCTGGTGCTGAGCACCAGGAGAGGGTCAGAGTCCAGCTGGCCCCACCCGCACTCCCCGACCCCAACGCCCGACCTGTTCCCCACAGCACCTCTAGGCCGGCCCTTTAGCTCCACTCGATTCATGATTCCACTTTTCTAGTCTTCCTGGAGTGCCACCCTCTGGGTGCTTGCTCCCTAGTGCTCTGCCCATTAGCCCCATTCCTGAGCTCCCTTCCAAATGGAAGTCACCGGCATCTCGTGGACCCCTCTCTAGGTGGGCATCAGCTTTGCCCTCACCAACCTCGGGACCACCTTGCACACATAGTCACCACTCTAGGTGCCACATGTAATCCTCCCAGTGGTTCCAGAGGCACAAGCAGGGTTTGCAGTGATGCGGCACAAGCAGAGCTTAGGCCTGGGCCAGATGGTGGGGAGCAGATACTTTGAGAACCTCTGGTGATCTCCCAACACCCTTCACCTCCAGCTACCAGGAACACTTGCCCTGTGCACTCCACAGGTTCAGGCTGATGGGTGGGGGTCCTCAGCTCCTCCTCCTCTTCCTTCAGCTTGGCCTCTATATCTTCTGACTTCAGCAGAGGCTGCACCTCCACCTCAGTGCCCTCAGATCTCTTCCCAGCCCTGAACCTTCTGCTCTGCTGCTCCTCTCAGTGGCCTACATGACCTACCCCCAAAGCAGCAAATCAATAGGCCACAGGCTGAATCAGACCCCTCCCTCAACTGCCTCTGCCTCAACAGAAGCCAGAACTCACCCCTTACTGAATGAAGGTCAACAGCCCCTTCCAGGGACCAAAGTTCTGAAACAAGAGTGACCACTTGAACTGATGACCCTCTGGGGTTAGGCAAAGCCTCACACCAATAGCAATCTCAAAGCTGTGAGGCTACAGCAGGACTAATCATGGTGGCCTTGAGGAGCCTGTGGAAAAGCAGGAAATCTTCACAGGGTGGCAGGGCATTCTGGGGAAGAGAGTCAGGGTGGACTCTCCCCGCTGCAAGAGAGCAAGACTGAATTATGCTGGCCACAAGGCTTAGAGAGTCATTGTAACCAAAGCCCAGGAGTCCCTGAAGGCATCCTGCCCGCTTTCTGCCTTTTGCAGCCTGAATACTTTGTCCCTGGGGATTGGTCCTGTCTGGCCCACCCGTGATTGGTCAGCCCCTCCTCCTCCAACTTGTGTACATCTGCACAGTGTACTTTTCACCCCGGCGCCAAAATTCACACACACGTGCGCAATGGCGTTTAAGGCCTAGGAATAGATCACACCCTCCAGAGCTGAGAGAGCCTCCAGCCCCCACCTCCGGCAGAGGCAGCAATTCCTCCCCCTCCACCTCCATGGTAGTAGGAATTTCAGGCCCATCTCCACTGGGGACGGCATCTCCGTGCTTCTGTGGAATCCCGGCCGTGGCCTGGCCCCGCCTGGCTTTCTTCTTTTTTCCGATGAGCCTGGACAACGTGGACCCTTGTGGGGCCTGAGGTGGCTCCGATCCGGCCCTGCCTTCGAACACCTCCGTGGACACAGCCACCAGGAGTCTGCCGCGGAACCAAAGGCCTTGGCCGAGGCCTTCGTTGAGACTCTGAAGACCATCCCGGAGTCCCCCACTCGGGGGAGAGCCATAGAGGGACACCCAGGCTGGGCCGAACGTGGGGTTCAATCCCGCTGTGAGGAACAAAAGCAGGGCTTCGGAGGGGAGTACGC
>NW_022900934.1:26787658-26789807 GCF_012274545.1 Fukomys damarensis
GTGCAGAGGAGCCCATTTATTGGTAGAAGAGGCCATATGGCGGGGTGGGAAAGATGGGGGGGTCAGGAAACACCAGCCAGATGCACTGGGCGGTCGTACAGCTGTGACACAAGTTGGACAGTGGTCCGGCTCCTGTCTGGTTCAGGAGGGGGTACCGCCAGTGCGTGGAAGGTCAGCCTTCTCTAGAGATGGCTGCCTCAGGGCCCAAACGGAGTTCACTTCCGGGTCGGCAGACGAGTCTCAGTAAGGGGGTGGTTTGGTACCTGGCTGGTCAAAGATGTCCAGGTCCATCCTGAAGGTGCCTATCCGGGTGGCCATAAAGGGGAGGGTCTGCGAGCGGAAAGCCTGGGGGAAAGTGTGGTTAGTCCAGGAGTTTCTGTGTCCCCTTTTTCTACTCTCTCCCTTCCTTCCTCCTTCCCTCCTCCTTTTCCCCTCCCCCATCTCGGAGGCTGAACCCAGGGCCTTGGCACTGAGCTACGTCCTCAGCCCTTTATTATTATTCATTTTGAGACAGGATCACCTTAAATTGCTTAGGCTGTGCTTGAGTTTGCAACCCTCCTGCCTCAGCCTCTCAAAGTGCTGGGCTTACAAGTGTGTGCCACCACGCCCACCTCACCCCCCCATGGAAAACTTTGCCCCCTACCCTCCTCACTAAGATGGTGAAGCTGGGTCTCATAAAATTTGAACAAGAAGTACTGGTTTGAAGTAGGGGTAGGAGAAGATTATCTCTGAAGGGCCCATGCCACATTGTCCCAAACTCTAAGAAAGAAAACATGGTCTTTTCCACTGCAGCATGCCTTGATGTATCCTTTCCCTCAGTGAGCCTTACCCCACCCATTGGCCTGGCACTGGCCACAGCTGCACCGAGCCCTACCCTCTCCAGGTCTTCTCTGGGTCTTCCTCTTCCTTGGTTGTATGCACCTTGTTATAGAAGGGGCAACTGATCTCATATTGTGTGGTGGTCACTTGACACTGCTTCCTGATGCCTACAAGCGAGGGTGGTATTGACTCTTACTGGTTTCCGGGCATCAAGCACAGTGGCCCTTACCTGAGGGGTGCAGAACTGCAGAGACTAGAATAACTATTATTTTTTCCTTCTGGGAGAGCATACCCCTCTCTTGTTAGATTGTTGAATTTTGTTTTTAATATACTTTTGCAGACCAAGACAATAAAGTGTACTTATTTCTTGTGCAAGGAAAGTCTTGGGATTTCAAAGTAATGATTCCCCAGATAATAACAAGTTTACAGAATTACTCATGTAACCAAAGGTACTTGTGTAAGGACAGCAGAATTCCTGCAAATAGAGTTAATCTCTGAAAAGGAATTACACTTGTATCTTAAGCCTCCTATCTCAACGAATTCTACAAACACAAGAGTATATAAATCCGGTTTTGTTAGCTACCAGAACAATTATGTCAACATGTCTTGTTGATTCCAGAAAATTCCACTGTAGCTCCGTGAACGAGATTGAAAAGGTAGGCAATGCTGGGGGTGCAGCAGCTCAGTGGCACAGCGCCTGCCTGGCAAGCGTGAGGTCCTGAGTTTGATCCCTGGTACCCAAACCAAAACCAAACACCAATTCAACCCCAAGAAAGGGGACAAAGGCAAGTGCTCAGTTGATCCAAGCTGGTGGTCATCAATCATGTATTCAACCGTTAAGTAGAAATGGTCAGCAGATCGATTTCCCATTGTTTTATAGATTGTGGTGTTTGGAACATTCAGTTACGGGCAAACAAGGAGTGGAGTGATTTACTTTGGGTCTCTGTGTTTGTTACAGTTTCTCTCTAGTTTCCCAGAACTACCAAGCAGTTACCTATTAATTCACAATTAATCATTACTTATCCTATAAGTGGGGGAAACCCCCAAGCCCATAAATCCAAAGATAAATTTGTTAGGGCTGGAGATTTAGCTTAGCAGTGCTACATCTGCCTGCCAAGTGCAAGGTCTTGAATTCAATTCCCAGTACAAAAAAAAAAAACAAACAGCAAGTGATGTCATTATTATTATTATTATTATGGAAATAGTTTTGACTTTCTCAACTGCCTGAAAGGGGACCTCCTGAGAACCACTGGGGTAGACAACAGGCACACAGTGATCAGCCAGAGGTGTTTATTGACAGAGCTCAATAATCCACTTGGCTCAGACTTCC
>NW_022900934.1:26797772-26811611 GCF_012274545.1 Fukomys damarensis
GGGAAAGATGGGGGGGTCAGGAAACACCAGCCAGATGCACTGGGCGGTCGTACAGCTGTGACACAAGTTGGACAGTGGTCCGGCTCCTGTCTGGTTCAGGAGGGGGTACCGCCAGTGCGTGGAAGGTCAGCCTTCTCTAGAGATGGCTGCCTCAGGGCCCAAACGGAGTTCACTTCCGGGTCGGCAGACGAGTCTCAGTAAGGGGGTGGTTTGGTACCTGGCTGGTCAAAGATGTCCAGGTCCATCCTGAAGGTGCCTATCCGGGTGGCCATAAAGGGGAGGGTCTGCGAGCGGAAAGCCTGGGGGAAAGTGTGGTTAGTCCAGGAGTTTCTGTGTCCCCTTTTTCTACTCTCTCCCTTCCTTCCTCCTTCCCTCCTCCTTTTCCCCTCCCCCATCTCGGAGGCTGAACCCAGGGCCTTGGCACTGAGCTACGTCCTCAGCCCTTTATTATTATTCATTTTGAGACAGGATCACTTTAAATTGCTTAGGCTGTGCTTGAGTTTGCAACCCTCTTGCCTCAGCCTCCCAAAGTGCTGGGCTTACAAGTGTGTGCCACCACGCCCACCTCACCCCCCCATGGAAAACTTTGCCCCCTACCCTCCTCACTAAGATGGTGAAGCTGGGTCTCATAAAATTTGAACAAGAAGTACTGGTTTGAAGTAGGGGTAGGAGAAGATTATCTCTGAAGGGCCCATGCCACATTGTCCCAAACTCTAAGAAAGAAAACATGGTCTTTTCCACTGCAGAATGCCTTGATGTATCCTTTCCCTCAGTGAGCCTTACCCCACCCATTGGCCTGGCACTGGCCACAGCTGCACCGAGCCCTACCCTCTCCAGGTCTTCTCTGGGTCTTCCTCTTCCTTGGTTGTATGCACCTTGTTATAGAAGGGGCAACTGATCTCATATTGTGTGGTGGTCACTTGACACTGCTTCCTGATGCCTACAAGCGAGGGTGGTATTGACTCTTACTGGTTTCCGGGCATCAAGCACAGTGGCCCTTACCTGAGGGGTGCAGAACTGCAGAGACTAGAATAACTATTATTTTTTCCTTCTGGGAGAGCATACCCCTCTCTTGTTAGATTGTTGAATTTTGTTTTTAATATACTTTTGCAGACCAAGACAATAAAGTGTACTTATTTCTTGTGCAAGGAAAGTCTTGGGATTTCAAAGTAATGATTCCCCAGATAATAACAAGTTTACAGAATTACTCATGTAACCAAAGGTACTTGTGTAAGGACAGCAGAATTCCTGCAAATAGAGTTAATCTCTGAAAAGGAATTACACTTGTATCTTAAGCCTCCTATCTCAACGAATTCTACAAACACAAGAGTATATAAATCCGGTTTTGTTAGCTACCAGAACAATTATGTCAACATGTCTTGTTGATTCCAGAAAATTCCACTGTAGCTCCGTGAACGAGATTGAAAAGGTAGGCAATGCTGGGGGTGCAGCAGCTCAGTGGCACAGCGCCTGCCTGGCAAGCGTGAGGTCCTGAGTTTGATCCCTGGTACCCAAACCAAAACCAAACACCAATTCAATGTCAACATGTCTTGTTGATTCCAGAAAATTCCACTGTAGCTCCGTGAACGAGATTGAAAAGGTAAGCAATGCTGGGGGTGCAGCAGCTCAGTGGCACAGCACCTGCCTGGCAAGCATGAGGTCCTGAGTTTGATCCCTGGTACCCAAACCAAAACCAAACACCAATTCAACCCCCAAGAAAGGGGACAAAGGCAAGTGCTCAGTTGATCCAAGCTGGTGGTCATCAATCATGTATTCAACCGTTAAGTAGAAATGGTCAGCAGATCGATTTCCCATTGTTTTATAGATTGTGGTGTTTGGAACATTCAGTTACGGGCAAACAAGGAGTGGAGTGATTTACTTTGGGTCTCTGTGTTTGTTACAGTTTCTCTCTAGTTTCCCAGAACTACCAAGCAGTTACCTATTAATTCACAATTAATCATTACTTATCCTATAAGTGGGGGAAACCCCCAAGCCCATAAATCCAAAGATAAATTTGTTAGGGCTGGAGATTTAGCTTAGCAGTGCTACATCTGCCTGCCAAGTGCAAGGTCTTGAATTCAATTCCCAGTACAAAAAAAAAAAACAAACAGCAAGTGATGTCATTATTATTATTATTATTATGGAAATAGTTTTGACTTTCTCAACTGCCTGAAAGGGGACCTCCTGAGAACCACTGGGGTAGACAACAGGCACACAGTGATCAGCCAGAGGTGTTTATTGACAGAGCTCAATAATCCACTTGGCTCAGACTTCCGGCAGCTTCTGCCTTTTTTCTGGCTTCAGACTTTAAAGCCCTTAAAATAACCACGATGGCTTTGGTTTTGGCTGGTACTTGGGCTTGACACAGCACATTTTACCATTAGTGCAGTAAACATAGACACTGTCCTTCTTGGAGCATCTGTGGCGACACTTGCCAAGAAGATTCCAGCATCTTTGAGTGTCACCTGATTTGAAGAAAAAGAGAGATGACGTTAATCCTAAAGAGAGGGATTTAAAGGGATTAAAATAGATGTTATAAGGGGGCCCCTGCTTCTCTCGCCTTTTACTCTTTGTCTATTATTATTTTTCCTTTACCTGTTTTTTGCCACCGTCTTGCCCAGGAATCTAGACTAATCAGGACAGGTTCAAAAATTGCCCTGGAGAGAGCTGTTTTGACAATCATCAGGGTGAGATTGTCCCAAAAGACAGCAGGAGAAGAAGCCGGGCAAAGGAAACAATGTTTCACAGCAAGTAGGACAGAATCGTAAACCAAAGGACAGGGAACTCTATTTTCTCTATAGAAACTCCAGCCTGCTGTGACTGAGTTACCTAGTGCGCATCAGTGGATCAAAGCACTTAGGGTCCATCTAGTCACTGAGGTGCTTTCCTTTTCACAAATCCAACAGAGATCAACACAGTGAGAAAAGCGGGAGAACAAACAGGAAAGGCTCTATCGAGGGCCTTAGACTCAGGTCTTCTCCGACAGTCAGGCCCAACCCTTGTCCTCTAGTGTGTTTCCTCTCAGAGGAAGGGTGGTGCGTGATGGTTAAGGGCACAGATGGGTCAGAACTCCAAAAGCCTGGCGTGAAACTTCGGCAAGTGATTTATTTGCATAGAGCTTCATTTTTCTCTTTTGAAAAGCAGGCTAGTAGCATCTATTACAGAAATCTATTGTGGATATTAAATATAAGATAAAATATACCAGCATTAATTAAAATGTTCAGAAATGGCCAGGTGTGGTAGAACACACCTGAAATCCTAGGGAGGCTGAAACAGGAGAGTTGAAAGTCAAAGGCCAGTTTGAACCTCAAAATAAACAAAACAAAACAAAATGAAATGAAATAAAAGAAAAAAATAGGGGCTTGGGATTAGCTTGCCTAGCATGTGCAAAGGCCCTGGGTTCAATCCCTAAGTGCAAAACAAGCAAACAAATGAATACACAAACAAAATTTTAGAAATGAAGTGGCAATTTTAGAAGTGAAGTGGCAAAATAAATTACAATCAAGGAAAAAACTCTTCAGGAAAACACCTAAGCTGGAAGGGATTCAAAATCAAATAATCTCAACAGATAATCTGTTAAGGGAAGTAAAAGATGAGAAAGAGGAAAGATGTGAAATGGAAAGAAATGGGACTTTTCCAGCCTGGATGGAGCAATAGGGATCATATTACCCCCCTACTTTGAACAATAAGATAATTTGGGGAAAAGATATGAAATACACTTTTCAAACATTGAACAACACGTGACCCTTGAAAGACTGTGTCCTCGAAAGAACAGAAACAATTAGAGGAGTCCTATTATTGGAAGCAGTTCTGGGTCACTGTGGAATCAAGGGGCGCCCCTAGTGGTCGTACCCAGCAAAGGAGACAGAAACTGAAGTTCAAAGAAGGTAACTTGGCCAGAATCTGCAGAGAGTAACCTCTAGTCTTTTCTTTTCTTGTTGTGCTGGAGATCAAACCCAGGGATTTCACTACAAGAAATATGAAAGGAAGTTACCGAGGCCAGATGTAAAACCGGATGTCAGAGTCAGAACTGATAAGTGGGCATAAGTAAACGGCTTTTGTCCTGGTACAGTCAGTTCTCCCATTAAGGTGGCTGCGGGTTTTATTCTTTTGCCAAAGGGCTGCTATTTCCCTCTCCTGTTTGCAGAGCCTCTTGCGCACTCCTTCCCTTTTCCTCACACTCGAGGCCACCCCGCAGCTCCCGGGAAGTAGGGAGGCGCCTGAGCCAGGAGCTTTAGATGTTGTCGTTGGTACCTATGATCCGGCCCCTGTTGCTGGCAAGTCACTTCCTCTACGTGGCTGGCTTTTCTTCCTCCCCGTCCTTGGGATTCCCTGACCAGTCCTTAGGGTCCACCCCCTGCCCTCCCTGAAGAGGTCCAGGCTTTACCTGGGATGAGCTGGGACATAAGCAGTAGCACAGCCAGCGTCAGCAGCAGGAACTTCATGACTGAAGAGAGAGGCCCGAAGCAGCTTCAAGCAGAAGTGATGGCAAAGCCCGTGGGGGACTGGGGATGGCCCTGAGCACGGAAGCTGCCCCTCCCGGCCGCAGTGGGAGTCCACTCCTCCGAGAGTCCACCCACCCCTCCGGGCGTCCACCCACCCCTCCGGGAGTCCACCCCTCTGAGAGTCCACCCACCCCTCCGGGCGTCCCTCCACCCCTCCGAGCCGACCCGCCTCCCTTTGTCTCTTGGGTCAGCCGGGAAAGTCAGCCAAGGTCCCGGGCCCAAGTCATACAGGTCCTCCCCCTCCTGCTGTAAAGCGCCACGGCCAAGGGACCGCCAGGGGGCGCCACGAACCGCAGTGCTTCTAAGAGCACGGAAGCTGCGCCAGGGCGTTAGCTGGGATGAGGAACCAGCACAGAGAGGTGTCCAGCTCGGGCTGGAGCTAACGGTTCAGGGGCCACACCCACAGGGCCGTCTCTCTGGGTACCAGGCCACGGCCCATTCTTTTTCTCTTTTTGGTACCAGGGATCGAACTCGGAACCTTGTGTTTGGGAGACAGGCAGCGGAACCACTGAGCTAAATCCCCGGCCACGCTTCACATCCCTTCCTTAGAGATCCCAGAACCAACCCGCCCGGGTCCCTCCCCTGAATCAGGTTTTGAAAACCCATTCTCTCTCCCTTAGTTCCCATCCCCTGAGTGGTAGCTGCCCTAGAGTTCTTGATATTTCATCCTTAGGAGCCTCTGTTCTGTCAGCCTGCCAGGACCTTGGAACCAGTTCTTTCTGTTAAATGCCCTTTGTTTCAACAACTTATGTAGCTGCTATTTCCTGACTTGACACTGTTGATATAGAGGTAGAAAAGCCTACCCGGGGTTGATGAGATCCTAACCACAGAAACCATCTGCAGGGACGCAAAACATACCGAATGGGGCTGAAGATGGAAAGGTAAGTGGGAGAATGAGCTCTGAGTAATTCTTCCCGAAATCTTTACAGTGAAGAGACTGTGGAACTGGGAAAGAGACTCTGCCCAAACTCCAGGAATCTTCCATTGTCACTGTATTTAAGTTAAAGAGTCCCATTTTTTCAAATATGAATTAGTTGAGGCTCAATCTTGGAAGCAGAACGACTATCAGCATTATGGAACAGAGAATTTATTGTAAAAAGCAGTCTTTTTTTAATTGTGGGAAAGCAAAGATTTGAAAAAGACCAGAGAACTTGGTGTGGTGGCATGTACCTGAATTCTCAGCATTCTGGGAGGCTGAGGCAGGAGGATTCCAAGTTCCAGCCCAGTCTGAGCAAGTTAGTGAGACTCTGTCTCAAAAAAAAAAAAGGCCTGGGGATATGTGAGAAAGCAATGCAAACACACACACACACACACACACACACACACACACACACACACACTGTTTGCTCTTTATCACCTCTGACCAGAGGTCAGAGCATGATGGATGCTGCTTAATTTTCATCTCCCAAATCTCATGAGGAAAAAAAAGAAGTTGGTGGCAAAATCCTAGTGCAGTTCCACGCAAGGAAGGAAGTTGAGAAATGTAATTTCATCCTGGCTAGGACTGCCTAAATGTCCACCAGGCTTTGCCACAGAACACCCCAAAATGCAACTTTGCAATCTGGGGGTTGAAAGGCAGGGCACGCAGGGCTCACATTCTCTCTTAGGGAGTATATATCTATTGGATTCTTCTTTTCTCAAAGACGAAACTTGTCACAAAATAAAAACTCATCACTTAAAGTGCCTGGATATGTGGAGGATTTTTGAACAGAGAGTGAAGGAGAAGAGTTAAAAATATTCAGTGTCTGGTCTGGACTCTGCCACTAACTTTCTTTCTAGGTGACCTTGGAAGAATTACATTTTTCTGGGTCTCATCCTCTTCAGTCAATTATTTGGAGCAGATGGGCGGTGAGGATTCATGCATTCATCATGTTGTATGATTCTCTAGATGCAGAAATCCAGTGTTTTAGCCCCAAACAGGGCAGAATAATTGGATTTTCTTTCATGGATTCTTTGTGTTGTCCTCATCAGCCACTGAGGGCCTGAAGTACCTAGGTCATAGATCTTTGTTCTTGATCCCAACTTACAAATACACTGTGTGGCTCTTGCAAAGCTATGCTCTATCTCTGGGCCTGCTTCTTGAAGACACTGTGTTCATTTTGCTTGGTTTCAAAACCTTTGCTGTCCTCCTGGGTCCCTTAGTTATACAGGGCCTGTAACTGGTTAGTCTGGAGGAAACAGAGGAAGACCTATGCACACCTCAGACGTCACAGTCTGTTCCTGGAGGGTGAGCGGGCCAGCTTCTCAACCCGGTCAGAAATCAGAGGAGAACAAATTCACATGACAGTGAGGTATTTTTTGTCCAGTCAGTTTGGCAAGAATGCTATTTTATTGATAATCCAGAGATTTAGGACACAGGGAAAGAGAAATAATTTGATCATGAAAATACAAACTGATGCATAGTTTTAGAGAGTATTTGCCAATAGAAAACCCTTGAAATGTGCATGCCCTGCAATCCATCACCTTCACCCCAAGTCCTTGCAGTGGCCACCTGCATGCTCAGTATGATTTCTCTTTCTTCTAGGGGAGAACACAGTGGTTTGGCTAGAAAGCAGATGGAGGAGTTGGAAATGAATTAGCTGACTAGAGAAAACTGATCAAAGTTCACAGTGAGGAAAACCAAGGAGCAACTTAATTTAAACCACAAAATACACAGAAGCTCAGAATCTGGCACTTGGAACATAGAGAGAGAAATGTTGGGGTATTAAAATAAGGAGGCTTGGTTGAAATAATGATCAAGCATCAAATGCCTAGACACTCTGTCTCTTCTTCTTTTCATGCTGTCAGCCATCACCCTATGTTTATACTACTATAATTTCAGAAACCTGAAAAAAGTCTTAAAGATTTTCTCTATCAGGAGTGAAACAGAAGCTCTCTGAACTGGAGGTTCCCAAACATCACTGGTGATAAATATAGTCAGCTGGAAATAAGGTTAGCTGACACATATATAGTGGTCGCTGGGAAACTCTTTAGCTTCCAGCTGTAATTCCCAATGTCGCTCCCAGAATTCCTAGCACATTAGTAGAGAAATAGAAAAGATCTAAAGGTACTGACATTGACATTTCTTCACTACACGCCGCAGTCAAATCATCTTATTATCAATGTCAGAATTGGCAAGTCCCACCCATGTGCTCGTTAGACATTTTAGTCCCTCATGCTCACATATTAACGAGCAAACATTATCATCAAAGTAATCTTTGAAGGTTAGAGACCAAAACCAAACAGGACTAATGTATTCATGAAGTCTCTAAGCTTTTCAGTGATACACTTAAATATGGGTAAGTAATTAAGAATTATTAGCCACAAGATTGTTGAATGGAGGCAACCATCTAATATAAAACAAAATAACCAACCGATCAGTTATAGGAAATAGATTACACACAGAGGAAAATATAATTGAAAACCTCAGATAAACAAAAGGTACTGCAACTATGAAACAAGTAGAGGATGATTCAGGGAGTAAGAACTCAGAAATTAGAAACATGCCAGTGGAAAGATGAATAGAACACCTAGGAGATAAATTTTTAATAATTTCTCAGAAACTAGAGAAAAAGACAGGTAGAAGTTAGGAGGGAAGATCTAGAAAGTTAAAGAACCAGTACATGGAGCCCAATACCTGAAGAACAAGAATTCTAGAAATAGAAGTTGAAAAGGGAACGAGGGGAAAGTATTATAAAAGAAGTTTATAGAACAATAGGCAAAATTTGAATAGATAATCCGTGAAAAGATAAAAGTGTCTAAAATGTATGGAAAGAGGTTCAATTGCACTCACAGTAAGTTTCTAAAAAACACTATTTGCTGTGGGTAGAATTGTCTTTTTCAAAATATACGTTTGAGTTCTAACACCAGATATCTATAAATATGACATATTTGGAACTAGGATCTTTGGCAGTGCAATAAAGTTGAGGGGAAATTGTACCAAACTAGGGCAGGCTTCAGTTGAGTGGCTGGTGTCCTTGTGAGAGAGAACTTGGACAGACACACATAGAGATCCGTGTGATGACAGAGGCAGAGGTTATGCTGCCATAAGCTGAGGATGCCCACATTGTCAGTGACCATGAGGAGCTAGGAGAGAATAGGACAGGTTTTCTCTTGGCTTCAAGGAGGAGCCAACCTTGCTAACATTTTGAGAAGGACGGCATATTATTTAGTGTTTGTTGTGTGACAAACCATTCCAAACTGTAGCAGTTTTAAACATTTAAAATTCATGATTTCTCATAAGTATAAGGTTTGTTTGGATGGGGGTTTTTTGTTGGTTTGTTTGTTTTGAGGAGGGGTCTTTTGTTTGTTTGTGGCTGCTGTGGCTGTGGCTGGAGGGTCTAGAACAGTCACTCACATTCCTGATGGGTGGCTTGATGTGCACGTTGATGACTCGGCTCTGTGTCTTTTATCTGCAGTAACAAACCCTGGTTGGCTCACATGATAGAAATTACAGAGTGCACAAGAGCAGCGGCCGGGGTGAGGCGTTGGGATGTAACCCAGTTTCCAAGCACTTTTCAGGCCTCTAGTTGCATCCTTTGCTGATGTTCCATTGACCCAAGCAGGTCGAAAGGTTAGCCTAGACTGAAGGACGGGTAGATATCCTCCATCTCCGCCCCCACACCCCGGTACTGGGGATTGAACTTGGGTCCTTATGCTTGCAAGGCAGGCAGTGGAACCTCTGAGCTAAATCCCCAACCTATCCTCCGTCTCTTATGGGGGAGGAGCTGCTCGATGGTAGATGTCTTTGAAATTCAGTACAGGAAGTAATGAAAAAAGCTTTCTATTGGCTGATCAAATACATGCAGATGGCAAGGCCTATTCAAGGGTCCTGGAGAGAATACTAAGCCTTTATAGCAATCTGAGCAAATCTTTGTGCTTTGACTACACTAGAAGCAAGCCCAAAGAGGGCCATATGGCATATTGGGTGCTGGTATCAAAGGAAGAGGCCTTGGACCTTGGTGTGGAAAGAATCTGGGACTGATGATTATAGTCTCAAGATTCCTTAGGTGTAAACCCAGTTGACTTGGTTCATGTTGGTGGTGAAAACTTGGAGTTCTACAGTATTTCATTTGCTATGCTTCTTTTTCTTCACTGAGTGGCACAGCTTACAACAAGGAGCTAAATATTTTATTTTTTATTTGTATATTTTTCTCATTGAGTTTATTGGTACTTTTAAAGTATACAGTATAGTTACATTTATCATTGGGAATCTGAATATTTTAAACTCTGCCCTCTTTTGCCTTCCTTCCTAAAAATGAGCATTTTAGGTAGTAGGACCTGTTCTCTTAGATAAAATATTTTAATAGATGCATTCTCCTGAAAGTCTAGTGAATGCTCTCTCTTCTTTCTCCTCAGCTCCCGAAGTGGAAAAATGCACTTGAAGAAAAGAGGTTGTTCAATTTACATTAGAACCAGGATAATGGGTTTCTAGACCTGGTAATGTGGGATTTGGTAGGGCATAGTAAATGTTGTAGTGTGGGAGATTTTAACCTGGATTTTTAACAAGGGCAGATATATATATATGGACAAAGGGAGGCCTGTCGCCTCAGGGATGTGTGGTCCAGCTGGTGACCTTGGAGACACTGGGGACGTGACTGGACATGAGGGAGGCAGACTGTACCCGTGGGCAGCTGGAGGCGCGTGTAGATAACACATGTCCTGGGTGATCAGAGAGAGCAGAGTCCAGCGCGCTTGCCCACTGCTGTGTCATCTTCCAGATCTGACACTGCTTTTGTCAGTTCTGTGGTCATGAGGACTCTTCTGCTAACTTCGGTTGTGCTGCTGCTCTTGTTTCAGGTGATTCCAGGTAATCTGCACCTCTTTAGGGGAAGAGCAGGGGGTGGAGAGTGGTCTTGGTCAGGGCACTTCAGGGCCTGGGAGAATGATAAGATAAGTGGCGATATAAAGTACTATTTGAACAGACTTGGTGTTAGGGGAACTATGTAGGACATTTTGGGAAGAGCATTCATTTCTTGATTGAACTATTCACTAAAAAGATGTTTGTCCTCATCTTCTATTTGGTTATCTTGGGGTTTAGAGAATCGAGAGAGGAAAGGCACAATAAATGTTCAACTTTCTCTTTGCTCCTCAGTTTGCAAGATACTGGACTAATATTCTATCAACCTTTAAGTTTGAGCAATTATTTTTTGCTAAATATTAATTTTGAACTCATGGTTCTAAGACATCAGTTCATTCTACTGCAATCATTATGCACACTGAAGTAAAATTGTCTTATTCTTGGATACTGGGAGCCTCTTCAATTTGGCTTATGAGTCTTTTTGATATAGTCTTACTGATCTTTGGTAGCTTCTTTGGTATCTGTGGTATAATGCCTGGTTTGCCTTTATACTTTCTAGGCAAGAAGTAGAATCGGCCATACCTCCAAACAGCCTTAGTCTCTATTTAGTAGCAGACAATATTTAAAACTACAGTGTAGGCACTAGGGATACAAATTCCTACTGATGGGTCATTATTTCTACACGTTATCAGTGACTAGTGCTGGAAGATCTCTGTCTGTCTACCTATAGATCATCTATCTAAAAATACCTGTGAATTCACACTGGTAATTCCAATTCCAATTCAAAACTGAAATTCAGAACCAACTTCTGTGTCATATCAGTATTTTTTCCTTATTCTAAGAATTCTGGTTTCAAGGTCACAGGATTATAGAATATCACATAATTTTTAATTTGATTTGTCTCTGTATAATACACAGTATTATAATACCACTCTATCACAATAACATGATTACTCAAGCTAGTTAAAATTTCTGCAAATGTCACCATTATTGTCCCATTTTTATAATGTACTATACCTATATTGCTGGGACATATAGCCATTACCTACTCTATGCCCTTATTTTAAATTCTCATTTAATTTTAGTTCTACAAGTAGCTGCATATTTAATATTCAATTCCCCTCTCCTGTACCGGTCTAAAATGCTTTCCCTACTAGATTTCTTAGGAAATGTGTGTAGGAATAATTTTGCTTAAGTCCCAGTATGTTGATAACAATCTGTTTTTGTTCTTTTCCTTAGAAGTCAGTTTTGCTGGCTATAACATTACTTATTTTTTCTTTCCTTGATTATCTTAAATACGACAGCAATTTTTTCCTGGTATAAACATTATTGTCAAAAAGTCTAAGTATAGTCTTATTTTCTTTCCCCCTGCTTTTCATTGTATGGCCTGTTTTCCAAAAGCATTTTCTTTTCCCTGTAATGTCCAGTAATTTTAGTAGCATATATGTTGTTTTGGGTCTATATCTATCTGCTCATTTATTATTTGTTTTCAAATATTTTTGTACTTCAGGAAATTTTTACGTGGTATAGTTTATAGTTTCTATTCTATTTCTTTATTTTTCTTTAGTTCATTTTATTATGTTGGATGTTTTGTTTATTTTTTTGCCTAACATCAGTATTTATCACATTCCATCTTTCCTATTTCTTTTCTTTTTTATTAGAATATTCTCTTTTCTACTCTGTATTTTCTCTTAAGCCATTATCTGCTTTATTTGCTAATGTGTTTCTTCTATGTAAATTTTGACTTATGAAATAATATTTTAAATTTTTGAGTCTTTCTGAGTTCATTTCATAACTCTATTTAATGCTGATTTTTAAAAATCACTATTTAACTTGATCCCTTCAACAACTTTTAAAGCAGGTGCTATATCTTCTTTTTAGAAGAGAGAATTAGTGCTCTAACAAAGAGAGTCACTTGCTCGAGGTCTATCAGTTGGCCAGAGATGCAGACAGATTTCAAGTCCAGGTCGTGGACTCCAGTGTCCGTTGTTCTCAACCATCCTGATCCACTACCTTTCTGAGAGGGCACATTCAAGGAGGGCTGGGATGTGGGGTGTCCAGAGGGGGGATGAGACTATACACCATTCTAAATATTTAGAGGTGAAACCTTCTGTTTGTCTCCCTTTTGTTGTTCTCAATCCAGGACCGATTTTCACTCATGACTGACATAGGTGTCCTTGTTTTTACTCTTTGCGTCAGGCAACACTGAAAGATGTTGGAATCGGCGGGGCTCCTGCCATGAAAAATGCATAAAGAAAGAAATATTTTTCATTTTCTGCACGAGTGGTAAACTGTGTTGTGTGAAGCCCATGTACAGGCCAAACTTACCACAGAAGTGAACTAGTGCTTTGGAGTCCAAGGCCACAAACATGAAGATAAATCTGCCCAGAGTCTGGCTTCAGTAGCTTTCTGAGCCTAAGTAAAATACCTTTGGCTGACATGATGACTGTGTTTGTCTCTTAGTTTACTTAAACTTGTGCAGAAGAGGCATGGGTAAGGATTCAGCTGGCCGCATCTGTGGGCTATTTCTGCATCTATGGATTCAACCAACTAAATATTGAAAATATTTGAAAAACAATTGCATCTGTACTGGATATATAAAGACTATTTTTCTTACCGTTATTCCCCAAGTAACATAATTTTATAACATTTGCATAGCATTTACATTGTATTAGGTCTTATAAGTCATCCAGAAAAGATTTAAAGAACAGTCATTCCTTGGTAACTGTGAGGGAACCCTGACAATACCCAAATTTGTGCTGCAGTCCTTTATATAGAGTGGTACATAAACTATGCACATCACCTTGTACTTTAATCATATCTATAGTACTTATCATACCTCATATACTGTAAGTGTTGTATAAATAGTTTTATACAGTACTGTTTAGGGAATAATGACAAGAAAAAAAAATCACCTGTGAATGTTCAGGACAGATGGAAATATTTTTCTGGACATTTTTCATCTGATTTAATTTGTGGATGTGGAATTCATGGATGGGGAGGGCTGACTGCTTAAGGGAAGATGTACATGGGTTATCTGAAAATACCTGGGCATTTTATGTAAGGAACTTGAGTAATTACAAATTTTGGTATCTGTGGTGGATCCTGGAACCAATCCCCCACGAACACTGAGGACAACTGTAATGACAGGAGAGAAAGCTATTCCTTACAATATTTTATAGTTTCACTTAGGTATATTTTACAAATAAAATTTGTACATATTTAAGGCATGCAGGATAATGATCAGATATACATATATATTATAAAATGATTACCACAATCAAGCTAATCAACATATCTGTCACCTCCCATAGTTACTGTATTGTTTACCATTGTCGTGAGAACACAAGATCTATTCTCTTAGCAAATTTCAAGTATAATATACAATACAGTATTAACTGTAGTCACTGCTGTGATTTGAATGTTTTTGTCCCCTCAAAATTACACTGAAGCTAGTTATGATGCTGTAGGGCTGTTTTCCCAGCACTTGGGAGGCTGAGGCAAGATGGTCACTGTGAGTTCTAGGCCAGCCTGGGCTACATAGCAAGACCTAGT
>NW_022900934.1:26811705-26813703 GCF_012274545.1 Fukomys damarensis
AAAAAAAAAAAAAAAAAAAAAAAAAAGTCACTTTGAAACTTAATCCCAGTGAAACAGAATTAAGAAGTATGTCCTTTAGGAGGTGATTAAATTGGATTGGATGCGTTCATAATAAGCTTGACTGAAGAAGTTTGCTCCTTTTTGTCTCTTCCATCCCATCGTGTGAGGACAGAATATTTCTCTCCGCTGGAGGGTGCAGCAACAAGGTACCACTTTAGAAGCAGAGATATGGCTCCATCAGCTTGAACTCTCTGGCTTCCAGAACTGAGAGAAATAATTTCTCTTCTTTTATATGCTGGTATATTTGTTATAGTGGCACAAATGGACTAAAATTCTCATCAGGCCGTGCAATAGATCTCCAGAACGTACTCATAACCAAGAGTTCTTTAACCAACATTTCCCCTTTCCCCCATCCCTTCACCCCATCAATCATCATTCTGTTCTATGAGCTGGACGTTTTTAGATGCCACATATAAGCGAAATTGGGCAGTATTTGTCTTTATGGGACTAGCTTATTTCACTTGAGATGATGTCCTCCAGCTTGTTACAAGTGGAAGGATTTCTTTCCTTTGTGATGAACAATATTTTACTGTGTATGATAGCACATTTCATCTTTCCATTCATCCAACTGAAGCATTTCTATATCTTGATCATTGTGAGTAATGCTGCAATGAACATGAGAGTTCAGCCATGTCTTTAACATACTGCTTTCATTTCCTTTCATGCAAACCCAATAGTGGGATTTCTGGACCACATGATAGTTCTATTTTTAATTTTTTCGGTACCGGGTATCAAACTCAGAACTTTGCACTCGTGAGGCAAGTACAGTGCCACTGAGATAAATCCACGGCCCTATTTTTGGTTTTTTGAAGAACACTGATATTGCTTTTCATAATAACAGAACTAACTTGCATTTCCACTCATAGTATGTAAGTATGCCTTTTCTTTATGCTAAAACTTGTCTTTCATCTTTTTCATAATAATCATCTTCATAGGTGCAAGGTGATATCTCAGTGTGGTCTTACTTGCTTTTCTCTGATGATTACTGATTTTGAGCAATTTTTCATGTGCCTTTTGGCCACTTGTAGTTTTCTTTTGAAAAATGTCCATTTCAGATCCTTTGTCCCTTTACAAATCAGACTCTTGTTTTCTTTTCTGGAGTTCTTAGAGTTCTCTGCATATTTTGTATACAAATCCCTTATTATATGTATGAATTACAAATATTTTCTCCCATTTTATACATTGTCTTTAACTCTGCTGATTGTTTCCTTTGCTGTGAGGAAGTTAAATATAATACCCCTAGTCTATCTTTGCTTTTGTATCCAAAAAAAGCATTGCCCAGATAAATTTCTTAGATCTTTGCTTATGTTTTCTTCTAGGAGTTTATCCATCCAGGTCTTACTTCATACTTTTAATCCAGTTTGAGTTAATTTTTTAATACAGTGAGAGATAAGTGTCTAATTTCATTCTTCTGCATGTGGATATGCAGTTTTCCCAGGACCACTTAAGCAACTGCTCTTACCCATTGTGTGTTATCAGCACTTTGGTTGAAAAATCAGCTCACCACAAGTGCATGGACTTATTTCTAGGCTCTCTATTGATCGATGTGTCTGTTTTTAATGCCAGTACAATGTTTTTCTAATTACCACGTCCTTGTAGTAGATTTTAGGAGTTAGTGTGATATTTTCAAACTTGTTCCTTTTGCTCAAGATTGCTTTCATTATTTGCTTTGCTTTCTGATTTCATATGAATTTTAATTTTTTTAATTTTAATTTTTTTGTGAAGAATATCACTGGAATTTTGATAACAATTGCACTGAATGCATAAGCTGCTTTGGATAAATAGATATTTTAGCAATATTCAATTTCTTCTCTTCTCTTCCCCTCTTTCTTGGGATCTTTGAGACATTTCCCAGGCTGGTGTCAAGGTGGCCTCCATCCTCAACTTCCTGAATATCTGAGACCACAGGTACTTGTCACTATGATTAGCCTCATTTTT
>NW_022900934.1:26813834-26817127 GCF_012274545.1 Fukomys damarensis
TTTTTTTTTTTTTTTTTGTACCCAGGATCAAACTTTGGTCCTTGTGCTTGTGAGGCAGGTGGCAGAATCACTGAGCTAAATCCCTACATATTTCCTCAAGTCAGACTGAGAGGTAGCTATTGTCATTGCTTTTATCCATGGCCTAGGAAAGTATTGCTTCCACACCTGGTGACCTGATACTATCTTGGATCTCCATTCATACTGTCTGTGGCTTCTCTTTGGTTTTTCTCTTGAGATGAATTGCTTTGCTTTCTTGACTTACTCTCTAATTTGGACAGTGCATCTCCTGGTAGCTTCCTGAAAATGTTTGACTTCAATGTACAAACTTCAAACTTAGTTGCTTGATTGATCAATTTTGGAAATGAATTTATCTCACAGTTTTGAAGGCATTGCACCACTGTCTTTCAATTTTAGTGTCACTATGTGAAAATTGAAATACATTCTAATTCTTGTATGTGACTTGTTATTTCTCTCTGAAAACTTTTAAGATATTGTCTTTGTCTTTAAGGTTTTAAAATTTCATAATGATAATTCTAAATTGCATGTGGTGTTATTTAAATAAATTTTGCTGTCTTTTCAATGTGGACACATATCATTCAATTATAAGAGCTTTTTTTTGATGCTCCTCTGCCGTTTTGCTTTTTCTGTTTCACATTTCTGGAATTACCATTTTTCAAATGGTGAGCTCCCTGGATGATTCTCTTGTTTTCTTGTATTTTCTCTATTGTTTTTATTTTTCTCATTTTTTTTCCTTCCTAATGTTTCTTTTCTACTTTGGAGGAAGGCCATATCCCTCTTAAAGCATCCTCTTTCAGGTATTTACTTGAGACCAATTTTCCTACTCAGAAAAGGGAAGAGGAACCAGATAAACTTTAGGCAGAGAGATCTCACCTTCAGTGTGAGAGAACATGTTGCTCTACTTTGAAAGTGGGAAGAAGAAACTTGGGGTCATGAGCTTGGAGAAGAAAAGACCAACCCAATCTATAATAGCTGTCTTCAAGTATTTTATACAGAAATGCTTTTAGATTCATTGTCTATTGCTGTTAAAAGACAGAATTATATGTTCTAGAAAGGTAAATTATGGCTTGGTAGAAATAACTTCCTAAGAATTAGAGGGTTCTAATGGTGGAATGTACTCCATTAACATGTGCTGATTATCCATTGCTGGAAGTATTTTAAGAGAGAGGCAAAGGATATTTAGAGGGAACTTTTGATACCTATCTGATGTGACTAAGACTCTATGCTCAAAAACTTTAAAAAACAGTTCTGAATTTATAAAACTGGAGAAATTCAGACTTAAAAAAGGCAGGAGATAGTTTTTATTTTTTAATTAAATTGTTTTTTAATTGACATAATATTCGTACTTACACATATGTGTAGTGTTATAATTTAATACATGTATACAATGTGTGATGATAAAATCAGGTAAGTTCTCTGCTCCTCTGGTTACATATTTCAAAATAACTAGAGAAGCATAACTTTTTTTTAAAATCAAGACTCACAGGAAACTTGATGAATCAAACAGATCAACATGGACTACTCTGCTTAGTGTGCAGAGGGAGGACACAAATTGCCCCTGCCATTTTAGCCTCCCCCAGTTCCCTGATTTTGACCTGAGACGCTAGTTTAAGTGTCTTCTATTTGCAAACAAGACTTTGAAAATCTTATCTCTGCGCAATTTCTCCACATTATATGGTACAGGAACTCAGGTAGCTTAGCCAGGCAGTGTATCTGTTTTTTTCCAAATGGCTTCTAAGCATTCTCACTACACCTTCTGTGATCACACTGCTCTACTTCCTGGAAAACTTTTCCTTTCTGCACCATTTCTCTGAAATCTGTTTTCTTCCCAGGCTTAGAGAAGGTCCTTCATGAACTCTTTCCTGTTTACTGCAGGATTGTTTTGCTGATATATAAATTTTGGTTCAATACAGCCTATTTTTGTATTTTAACAAATACGACCATTCTGCCTGACCACTGAAAGAATATATTTGGTAATTATTAATGTTGTTCATCAAATATTCCAGATTCATGTATTCTCTGTTAAAAGTTTTTATATATGATGAGAGCATTCACATGAGATCTGCTGCTTTAACAAATTTTTAAGTGAGTAATACTTAAAGTGAGTTGACTGTTGTACAACTAAACTCTAGAACTTATACGTGTTGCTTAATTGAAAATTTATGTCTATTGATTAGTAACTCATTTCCCCTCCCCCAGCCTCCAAAATCCACTGTGCCAATCTTTATTTATATAAATTTTACTATTTATATACTTCATGTAATGGAATTATGTGACTGACAGGTTTATTTCACTTAGATAGTGTCCTCAAGGTTTATTTATGTCTTTGCATATTGTAGAATTTATTTCCTTTGAAGGCTAACTAGTATTATATTGTATATACCATGTTTCCTTTATTTATTCATTTGTTGATGCACATTTAGCTTGCTTCCACATTTTGGCTATTGTAAATAATGCTCCCATAAGCATGGGTTGATACAATATCTCTTTGAGATACTGATTTCAGTTCATTTGGATATATACCCCGAAGTGCAATTGTTGGATGATAGAGTATTTCTATTTTGAAATTTTTGAGAAAACCCCAGGGCATTTTCTATAGTCATATCATTTTATATTCTCACTCAGTGTGCGCAAAACTTCCAATTTCTCTGCACTTGCTAACATTTATCTGTTGTTGTTTTGATAATTCTGGTTTTCTGTGTGGTGAGCCTGTTTAGGATTGCACTTTTGGCCCTCTCCTCTCGTGGTTGGATGGGACAATGTCACTGTTTGTTTTGGTGATCAAACTCGGGACTTTGCACTTGCAAGGCAGGCAGTGGAACCACTGAGTTAAATCCCCAGCCCTATCCATGTCATCGCTGTAGACAGTGAGTTGAGTGCTAACTACACATGACTTCCAAGGTCAGGAAAAATAATGGCCAGTCCAAGTCTCAAGTCTCTGTAGAGCTCTCATTTCCTCTGCCAGTGTGATCAATAACAACTGCACAACTATTCATTCAGTCAGGGTTTACAGTAAGAAGATGTGGAGTATCATTGCCCGCAAACCTGCCATGGTCACACATATGAATGGGAAATAGACTTTTGCTCCTATGAGCTATGACTGTGGTCATATTTTTTCCTAGTGCAGTATGGCTGTCTGTGAGATGACAATACCCTACTCTGTTCTGTGTTCCTGATATCTAGGAAAGTACTATCTACATGTTATATACTTAATCTAGATTTGATTGATTTAGTAAACCTATCTCGAGTGTTTTTTTTTTTTTTTTTTTTTTTTT
>NW_022900934.1:26817315-26863537 GCF_012274545.1 Fukomys damarensis
TTTTTTTTTTTTTTTTTTTTTTTTTTGGTACCAGGAATTGAACTCTGGTCCTCGTGCTTGCAAGGCAGGCAGCAGAACCACTGAGCTAAATTCCTGGCCCTTTGAGTGTATTTTTGAAGGCCATAAAGCTCATCTAATAATAGTTGTTTTCTATTTCGCCAAAGAAGGTGTTTAAGAACAGGAATCCTCTAGTTTCCATCTTCCCAGCACCTCAAAATGGCCTGGGTAATTTTGGATGGGAAGTAGTCAGAGAAACCTATTGTCCAAGAGATGAAAACATGATGTCACATGAAAAGAGCAGTGGTTAGTTCCTTGGAAAGAAGCCAAATGAAATGAAGTTTTAGAGGATAGAGCAGCCTCTAGGAACACTTAAAGATAAGAGGCCAGGGAAGGGACCCAGGAAGGCAGGAGGAGAGCAAGGGATAGAGATAAGCTTGGACACGTGTTCTGATAAAAGCCCACACCCTTCTTTGCTGTTTTTCACCAGACCCCAAACAGTTATGTTGTATCCACTCCAAACACAAAGGAAAGACCTGGCCTTGAGCCTGAATTCTGGGTAAGCTCCATGAGTCTTAGCTTTCAAACAAAATGAAGAAGCTCAGTGAACACAGAGGACCTTACGTCACTGACAGTCCTGATGTCCCTTACATTGGATGTTGACTGGTTGATAATTAAGGAGAGCCAGGATAGCTTCAGGAGAGTAGCGGGCCAACAGCTAGACATTCCATAAAGTTGGCAAGGTGAGAATTCACAGTAGATAACAATAGCACCCAGTCTTCCAGGGCTTTCCTGTATGCTAGGCAGTTCCGCGTGCTTTACAAGTATTCCCCAATTGAATCTTCACAGCAAAGTCTGCTCACCTCCCTGCTGAGTTCCTCCTGCCTTTCCACATCCCAAGATTATTTTCCTTATGGCCATGTTTTGCATCGCTGTAATCTTATCTGAAAAGTGCACATTTTTCCTCAAATCCTTATTGCTTTCTTATCTTCCTTGCTTGGCTTCTATATGCTCTTGGATCCTTCTCTTATTTTACTGAAATGTATTCACCTCATCTTTTGAGTGCCTGTAACTTAATGCTTGGCAAGAATAAAACAGATATCAATAAGGGAGGAATTTGAAGATACCGATAAAAGAGGCTGTTCCTATGTGTTTGTATTCTTTTAAAATGGTTTATTTCTATTAGGTAATGAGACAGATTATTTTTAGACAATCAGATCTCTTTTTGGAGAACTTGGAATGGGAGTCATGGCAAAATTGTTGACTGTTGGTAGAAGTGAGGTTGTGGAGATGCTGAATCTTCGGAATGGTGGAGGTCTCTGTGTATGGTTCAGTGGTAGTGACTGACCAGCACACGTGAGGCCTTGGGTTCCATCTCCAGCAGTGCATGCGCTGCACAGAATTAGTAAAACAATCAAGAATGATGGACACCCCAGAGATGCAGATGGATATAATTCGAGAGTGGGGTGTACCTCTTTAACTTGTGGAGTGATGAATTTTGTCTCACAGACTCTTGTGCCAGATAGGGACAAGGTATTTTATGAGTCTTCGGTACTGTTTAAAATTTTGCTGATGCTGGGAATAATGGATTCAGGTCATCTTTTTATTTTGCCATCTGATTTTGCTGTTTAACATCCTTTCATTCCTTCTTCCATGAAACCAGGGTCTTGTACACGCTAGGCAGTGCTCTGCCACTGAGCTTCAGCTGCAGTCCTTCAGATAAGATTCTCTAATGAAGGAGAAATAGATCTCAGATCATGAATTCAGTGCAGGAAGAGCTCTGTGCCACTGGGGGCTCCTTGGATATATAAAGGAAGTATCTTCTCCATTCAGGTCTCTGCGAGGGTGGTCTCCCCACTGAACTGCTCTCTTCTCTCCATTCTTTTAAGGCTCTCAGCCCGGTGCCTTCTCTTTGCAACAATTCCTCTTCAAGATGGAAGGGAGTTGCGCCCCTTCAAATTTCAGTGTCTCTAAATAGAGTTATGGCACACAGTAGTGTCCATGTCTTCACGTACTGTCTGTGGCTCCTTCTGTGTTACAAATGCAGAGCTGAGTAGCTGTGACACAGACTGTATGGCCAAAGCATACACTAGCTGGGCCTTTGCAGAAAAATTCTAATGAGCTTTGGTCTATGGCATCATTTTTTTGTGAAAAACAACTGTCTTATTTCATGTCAGAAAGAAGTATATTCTTCTGTTATTATGCCTTTGAAATGACCAACCTTGCCATCACTGCACTAAAAATCACTTGTCTCTTTCTGATCTATCTGCCAGCCTTCTGCAGCAGTTAACCATACTGTGCAATATTCACTCCCAATCTCAGCGTCTTGAAACTGCGGTGCTCTCTTATCATTCATATGACAGCAGGTAGCTGGAGCTTGGCCTGATCAATCTGCTGGGACTGGAGTTCCTGGGACAGCTATTTTTCACTGTCAATCACTAGGCCATCTTGGATGGCTAAACTTCATGCACCTCTCATTCTCCTTGGATACACTCTTTTCACAGAGATGGCAGAAGCACAGAAGGGCAAATGACAACATTCATCACCTCTTAAAACCCAAGCTCAGAGCTAGTATCAATTTGCCACTGTAGTACTATTGGCCAAAGCAGACCATATGGCAAGACTCAAGTGAAGGGATAGTGAAATGTATTCTTCCGAGAACAAAACCTTGGCAAATGCGTGGGTACTAGTTCGGTTGAGAAATTGGAGTCAGTGTTGTCATTCACTATATCTTAAAAGAAATATCACAACTGTAATAAATGTTTTCATTTTCCTTTTCATGTAGGAGGACATTACTTATTTCTATTAAACATGCATTGCTAAGAGTGAGGGTGTGGCTTTCCTATCCATCCCAGAAATACTGACATTCTTGTTGCTAGTGGTGATGGCCACGGAACTATTGAGGTATTTTCCTCTGCTCTGTCCTTCCCTGTGTATCCTTACAGTGAACCACTAGCGTATGGGACACATGAAGTGGTCCTTATTACTAGAAAAACCCAAGACACACAAAAATATCATTCCTTTTCTATCTTCTTTGATGCCTTCTTTTTCCTCCTCATTACTCTGAAATGAATTAATTTAAAAAAGCATTTTGCCCTTCTTGCCTCCCCAGTTGTATTCAAAGGCAAAGCTGTCATCTCTTTTTTAATCTCCTTTCCATCTCTACCAGCTTCCTCAATAAGTAAGGATGATGACCTGCCTCCTGTCTGACCTCAAACGACTATTCCCTTTATGGCTCATTGATCACAGCTGTGCCATGCTGTCTGTGGCAATAAATACCAGTCTGGACTGCCCCAAATGGAGATCTTGTCCAGTCTTTCTAGTCCAGATACCTTCTATCCTCTGAGCACCCTTCATCCATGAAGCTCCTTCTCCTGGTTTTGGCTGTTACCATGTATCTGTCTCAGACCATCTCAGGTAACCAGGATCTCTCCTGAGGGATGCAGATCAGGGTACTTGACACTTATTCAGGGAACTTTGGATTCTAATGTCTTGGGCTGGGAGATTGTTGGCAGGCTCTGTGGAGGCCTTTGGGTGGTCTCACTGGTCAGTCAAGGTGATGTTTTAGTTCTCTGGCACCAGTTGATTTCTCTGGTGCCCCTCATCTGGCCACTGTGGCCATCTCTCTCTGATTAGCTCTGGAGAAGTCAAACCTGATGGCCCAGGGATGCAGAGGGACACTTTGGTCTGCTACACTGAGAATATGGTAGCTTTTCCAAAATAATTTCTTAGGAAGATTTGAATTTTGATATATTGGTACCTCCACAAAAATGGTTTCTGAATTTCTGATTACACTGAGAATATGGTAGCTTTTCCAAAGTAATTTCTTAGGAAGATTTGAATTTTGATATATTGGTACCTCCACAAAAATGGTTTCTGAATTTCTGATTATCTGAGGATTCTGATTCTACTTTTCATGCAGCCCAAAATTGTTTGGGTTATCTCAGTGAGGCATAGAGTCCTCAGAGAATCTGTTTCCAACTCCCTTGAAGGGTTAAGGCGAGTGAAAAGTTTCAGGGTGTTGTGGAGTTGGCAGCGTGACATTCCTGGGAATTTTACAGGTGTCCTACAACAGTGATGGCAGAACTTTTAAAGGCAAATAAATGCCCAAACTACAACCCAAAACTCATGCATTTATTGCAAAGTGCCAACACTATAATTAAACCTGAGTACTGAGATTTTGGAATAGAAAAAACAACTCATACATTTGTCTTAAAAACAAATAGCACACATGCTATAGGTTCGCCGCCACTACCCTAGAGGATTTTTAAATGTTCAAATGGGTTTATATCAGGTTCTATTCCTTTTCATTGATATGGCCAGTGGAGGTACTAAAGGGCAAAGGGAAAAGCTGACTAACTGATACTGAGTAACTGAGTACCTTATAGTAGGGGGAGAAAGAAACCTGGAGAGAGAAGGCCTTTTTGTCTTTCCTAAGAGAGCTTGTCAAGGAAAAGAGGTTACCCAGTAGTCTTCATGTCACTGAGTGAAGAGGACTTTGGAAGTTGTGACAGGGGACACAAGGAGAGAAAAAAAGGATAGTGGTCTATAATATGCTTTAAACCTACTTTCTTTTCTCCTTAAAAGTCCTCTTTTCTCCACTGGGATTTAACCTCTCCCACAGCCTTTTGGTTTCTTCGAAGATTGACCCTGCTCCCTTCTTCCTTTTTGATTTCAGTCAAGAAGTGTTGGGGTACATCAGGCAGATGCAGAACAACATGTAAAAAAAGTGAAGTGTTCTATATATTATGCAAAACTGCACATAAGTGCTGTGTGAAACCCAAGCATGTTCCCAAACTTGGATCCTCAAACATGGATGGAAGACGGGGATCATCTTCTGCAGTCTGATGATATCTCTTTCAAATTGGAATCTCAACATCACTGGATCTCACAGTTCCATTAAATCATTCTTGGTTGTTCCCTCCTACTGTCTGGCAGTTATGTTTATTTAAAGATTTACTTAAAGACAGCTAAATAAAGGTGGAAAATGGTGTGTGTGTGTGTGTGTGTGTGTGTGTGTGTGTGTGTTAGGGAAAATGAGATGGACCAGTAGATGTTAATAGTATCATCCTTGTAAACAGTACTTAACCTCCTAGCACCTACTTGGTACCAGAGGCTATAAACAAGGAATGCCTATGAAATTCATTTGATTTGTGGTTTCTTTTAGACTTGCATGCCAGTAAAACCTTCTGCAATGATGGAAATGTGCATTGTCCAGTATGGTAGCTACTAGTCACATGTGGCTACTGTGTACTTGAAATGTAGTGGTATGACTGGGGAATTGAATTTTAATTTAATCTAATCTATACTTAAATTTATATTCTAAGATGCAGTTAGTAGCTACTGTACTGGACAATACAGATCTAGACTCTAAAGATACAAGGTTGAGGCAGGCTCTGGACCTCCATCTCTGAGTATGTTAGGGGAATGTAGGAAGCAACTGAGAATCTGTGACGAGCACAAGAACTAATTCCTAGCCCACTGCTTCAAAGGCCTCACTTTCCCCCTGATTAAATTTGGATAATCCTGTTAGGAGATTCAGGATATCTCTTATATATGTGCTCTTCACTTTGGAGAGAGCTAAGATCAGGCCCTGTGTGGATCCTTGGTTCATCTCTTCCTTTTCCTTCTATCAGGAGCCACAGGATATTGAGCTGGTGAATAATCTTAAAATCAAAACGAAGTCCTTTACTGCGTACTTTGTCACTGATACCCTTACCCTCCTGACTCCACTTCCCTTCACCTTGAACATCACAATCTGGCCCTACAGCATTTCTCTTGCATATATTCTCAGGGACCTTGCTTTACTCTGCATGGCATCAAGCTCAAATTCCCAGGCATGGTAGTGCAGGTGACCACTTGCTTGCCTTTCCCTGCGATGGTTAATCTTGATTGTTAATGATGTAGGTTGAATCGAGAAATGCCTAGGAAATTAGTAAATCACACTTCTGGATGTGTCTGTGGGTGTTTCCAGAGATGCTTAGATCACGAGGGCCCTAACTTCCATTGATGAGATTATAATTTAATGGCATTATTGGGAGGTGGTGGAAATACAGGAGATGGGCCTAGTTGAAGGGCCTGGGTCATGGGTTGTGACCTTGGGGACTGTATTTGGTCCCTGGCCTTTTCTCTTGGGCTCTTTCCTTCTCACTTTGCTCTCAGCTTCCACGAGGTGAGCAGGTTTCCTCCCCCATGTCCTTCCACCGTGACGTTTCTGTCTCACCCACATCTAGAAGCAACAGAGCCAAGGGGCATGGACTGAAGCCTCTGAAACCACGGATCAAAACAGATCTTTTATCTTTAAGTTGTTTTTCTCAGGTATTTGGTCATCATGAAAAAAATCTAACACATTAACAACTAATTTTTCTATTAGTTTATGTTTGTGAGACATGATAATTATACTCATCTTGGGGAATTTGTACATACACATATTGCATCTTAATCATTTTTACTTTTTCTTTCTCTCTAAACATTCCCACCCCTATCTCTAGATTTCCTTCCTATCTCTACAAAGTCTACCTCCCTGTTTCCTGTTATCTGTCTTTTATTTGGCTTATGAAATTATTTATATCTTAGGTTTTCCATGTAAGAAAATCATGTGATATTTAACCTTCTGTGTCTAGCTTACTTCACTTAGCATTATGGTCTTAAGGTATACCCCTTTCCCTACAAATGACTCAAACGTAATCATCTTTATGGTTGAGTAGTACTCTATTGTGTATATACCACATCTCCTCTATCCATTCATCTACTGACAGACCTATATGCAATCCCAGGATATAGCTATTATAAGTTGTGCTAGCAGCTGATTATTCTTGGAGAAAGTTATTCAACTGGCTTCAGTAATTTCACTAGAAATTAAGGGACTTAACTCTCAAATAGCACACAGTGGAGAAGGGTTCCTCTTTCCTCACAATTCCACCAGCATTTGTTCTTATAAAATTATAATTATAAGTATGATAATAGTCATTCTTTCTGGAGTGAGGTGGAATCTCCGTGTTGTTTTAATTTTTATCTCTCAAATGACAAGTGATGTTGAACAGTTTTTCTGTATTTATTTGTATATTCTGTATATATTATTTGTATATTCTATATTTATCTGTATATTTATTTGCTGCCTGTTCATTTTAGATGCCCATTTTTGGATTGGGTCTTTAAATTTGGGGGTCTGATTTTTTTGAGTTAATTATATATTCTAGATATTTTCTTCATGGGAACAGCTGGTAATGTTTTTTCCATTCTGTAGGTTGTCTCTTCACTGTTAGTGGTTTCTTTTGCTGTGCAAAATCTTTTTAATAATATAAGATTCCAGTTGTTGATTCTTTGTGGTATTTCCCTTGTGATCAAGGTTTTGTTCATTAAGTCATTTCCTATACCTATGTCTTTCAGAGTTCTATCTATTTTATCTTCCAGCAGATTTAATGTTTCTGTTTTAGTATTTAGATCTTTGATCCATTTCAATTTTAGTTTAGTGCATGGGGAAAGATATGGGTCTAGTTTTAATCTTCGGCATATGGAAAGCCAATTTTTTCAGTACCATTTATTAAACAGGCTTTCTTCCAGTAGGGTGTTAGGCCCCTTTGTCAAAGATAAGGAGGTCGAGCCGGGATTTAGCTCAGTGGTTCCACCACCTGCCTTGCAAGCACAAGGATCCAAGTTTGATCTCCAGTTTAAAAAAAAAAAAAGGCTGAGTATGTTTGGAGTTGTTTCTGCATATTCTATTCTGTTCCACTGATCCTTGGTTCAATTTTTTTAGGACCAGTATCATGCTATTTTAATTTCAAGTCAGGGATTGTGATACTCCCTGCCTTCCCTTTTTTGCCCATTATTGCTTGTGCTATTCTAGGTCTCTTCTGGTTCCAAATGAATTTTAGGATTGTTTTCTATAATTCTGTGAGGTATGCTATTGGCATTTTTATAAGGATTGCATTAAATCTGTATAACACTTTTGGAAGTATGGCTATTTTCACTATATTTGTGTTGCCTACACAAGAACAAAGGATATCTTTCCATTTTATGATATACTCTTTGATCTCCTTTTTCAGAGTATTGTAGTTTTCAATGTAAAGGTCTTTTACTTCCTTTGTTAGATTGATTCCTCAGTATTTAATTTTTCTTGATGCTATTGTGAAAAAAGTTGTTTCGCTAATTTTCCTCTTAGTGATTTTGTTATTTGTGTAGAGGAATGCTATAGATTTTGTATCTTGCTATGCTATTAAATTTGTTTATTATATCTAGGAGTCTTTTGGTGGAGTTTTTGGTGTCTTCTATGTAGAGTATTATGTCATCTACAAAAAATGATAATTTAACTTCTTTCCTATTATTAATCCTTTTATTTCTTTCTCTTGTTTAATTGCTCTGGTTAGTTTTTCCAGAACTATATTGATAAATGTGGTGATAGTGGGTATCCTAGTCTTGTCCCTGATTTTAGAGTGAAAGCTTTTAATTGTTGAGTCTGATCAATGTTATGTTTGTCTTCTTTGCATCATCTAGTTGTTGAAGGATTGATTTTTATGTGGCCCCTTGCTATTTTTAAGAAATGTTTCTTTTCTTGATCACTAATCCCTATCCTATCTTTTATACCTGATATTCTATCCTCACGTTGATTTATTTTGCTGTGTATACTTTCAGGAGAGTTTTTAATCTTCTGGATATCTAATTGAATCTGTTTCATGGATTCCATTTCTTTCCTGTATTGGACATTCAGGGCTTCCATCATTTTCCTAAGCTCCTCTATTTTTTTTATCTGTATCTTCTCTAGATTCACTAACCACATCTTTCATTATGGCCATAATTTCTGAAGTTGAGAAAGTACTTCTGATTTGTTTTTTTTTTCTAGAGCCTCATTCATTTGCTTTGCTACTTCCACTGTTAACTCTTCAGAGAGTACAGGTGGGTGGCTTTTAAGTTGTTCTGCCTCACTGACCCTCAGGTTTGCTTTTGACCTGAAAGTCTGGGGTTACATCCTGCTTCTGTACCTTCTCATTTTCTTTTTTTTCAGTTTAATTCCTGTGTTGATGCTCGTAATTTGTTTATTATAGGTATTTTTATTACTACCATCAAGAATCCTTAAGGAATGACTACTTCTCGGAGATGTTTTCCAGGTGTAGCTTGGCTTTTGGGCTTTGATTCTGTTGCAAGATCATAACTCTTTATTGGGGATGAAAAGTTGCTACCTATTTGGCCCAGCCACTGGTTCTTTGGCACTGGCCTATAGTATTCTTTACAACCCTCAGGCAATCTCATAGAGGGAAGAACAACTGATCAGAGCAATTGTGTCACCTGTGCTAAAGTAGCACAATCAGTAGTAACAATAGCATCAAACATACCTAGAAAATGACAAACTGTGGCAACTTTTAATTGGCCACCTTTAACTGTATGAACAGGATTTGTAGTTAACTAACCAAATCTAAACAAACCAGAAAATTGTGTACAGTAAATATCCCCTCAATATGGTGATTTTGCCATCAGAGGAGAAAATTTAATAGGGGCTATGGGAAAAAAATAGAGAAATAGAAGAAGAGAAAGAGGTTAGAAGCAAGGCTAGAGGACAAAGGAAGATTTTGCAAGCTATGGGAACTTTTGAAGACAGAAGAGAAAGAAAGAAGGAAGAAACAAACAGAACAGAACAGAACAAAACAAACAAAGTAGAAACAATGTTCTACATGAAAACAAGGACAATCAAGAAAAAGAGAAAGATAGAAAATTAAAAATTAAAAAGAAAAAGAAAAAAATTGAAAAAAAGTCTACTTTAGGTGTCTCTGCTGTCCCTGGTTGGCAGAGGTGGCAGACAGAGCCCAGATCCATGTTGATTGATCCCAGCAAGCCAGCATTAAAATGTGGTGGTGGTAGATAATCCCAACAAACCTGGTCCTTTAGTTCCACTGAAGTTCAAGCAGCTTTTGGTTTCTGGCTGTGAGGTTGAGACCCTAGTTTTTCAGCCCACAACCCTCTGAATGACTCCCATGGGCTTGGACTGGACTCCCTGTCTCCCTACTTGAACTTGGTTGCTACTCACCCTAACACTTGGAGCCACTAGATGGAGTCAATCTCACAGCTGTTCTGAGTTCTGACTTCTATTGGCCCCTTTTCAAAATGGCTACTGGCCAACTGCTGTTTCCTGAGGGGCATCTGAGCCTGAAAAATTCATCAGCCACTGCAGTCCACAATACTCACTACTCTGTTTCACTGGTATTTCTCTCTTTAGAAGCCTCTGAAGTCACCAGTAACCACCATGCCTCTGCAGGTTTGAGCTGCTCCCCTCCACCACACACACTGGAAGCTGAAGCTAAGGGAGAAAGTGCCATTTGCCATTTCCCTCTTTTCTTCACTCTTCCTGTGGGTTCTCATTATCACTTCAAATCCTTTCTGGGTCCTCGAGACCCACTTCCCTCCTCCTTCTCTTCCTCACATTGCTATATTCAATTGTCCAGATTTCAAACATTTGAGAGGTTGTTTCTTTGATGCTCACCATTCTGCCATCTTCCCAGAGCTGCTATCACAGCATTTCATACTATTTTGCTAATTTTTTTTTGGCACATCTTAAAATTCAGTATTTATTGACTGAGGATTTTAGTTCAGTGGTTCTGCCACCTGCCTTGCAAGCACAAGGACCCAAATTTGATCGCCAGTACCCCCCCAATCAGTATTTATTTATTTATTGGTCTCTTGTCTGTTTGCACTCAAAAATTTGGATTCCATGGTAGTAGAGTCCTTGTTGGTTTTTCTCGCCATTCCATCCTTGGTGCATAGTAGGAACATAATAAATATTTGCTATGGAAATATTTAACATCAAGAATGGTCTTCTATCTCACATTCTCCTGCTTTCCCATTTGTGACTCAAGGCTTTCCCCCCCCGAACTCCCATTTCACCATCTATGATTCAATAAAATCTCCTCTTTCTTTGATGTGGAGGAGTGGGTAGTACAATGTGAGTTTAGGGTCCTGCTGGAAGGAAGTGTGTATATCTTATATTTTCTTCTTGAGATTAAAAAATGGGATTAAAAATGTGAATTCAAATAATTATAAATTTCTAGGTGTAGAACATGGTAATTATCCTCCTGAAGAAATTACCAAAATGGAAAGAATTATCTCCTGCTTTTAATTGGGTTGGTGGGAATGGTAGTCTTAGGTCTGGGAGTCATTTACTCCAGGACTTGTTTTGATGTACACTAAGATCAAGAGGAAAGGACCTTTCCCAATCTGGGCATGAGAAGTTGGAATATATTACAGGGTGCATTTGGCTCTGGCTGATAAGGGAGAGATAAATACTATTTGTGTGAGTTGGAATTATCTACATTCTGGCTACATTTACATTAAGACTTTATTTGACACACTGATCTGTTGTGCATTGGCAGTTACTGAAGAATATGATAGCGGATGTGTGCTATCTTGAGACATAAGATTTTGGATGCTCTCCTTTTGTCTTCTCATATGAGGCAAGCCATCAAGACTCCCTGATGCTTCCTCTGTGAGGTTGGTGTGTAAGCTTTACTGTACTCACTGTTTTCAGAGCTATTCTTACTCTCTACTATTCAATTGCATCCTTCTTCTTCCTTTTTCACACTCCAGGCCTTCTACTTCCTTTAATTTCCCTGCAAGGTGAGATTGTCCTTCATTCTGGCACCCAATCTCACAGATTCCTTAAGAAATACAGTGACATCCTGTCAATGTGAAATAGCTTCCACTTACTATTTAATGCAATGTTAGAGTTCATCAAAGACCAACTCAAGCAGAAAGAGCATTTCTTAGAAGGATACTCTGTAGATCGTTGAATTGTTTGGAAGTCTAGAGAATGGGAAACTAGAGACATTGATAGCTAAATGGATGTACATTGAGGCAATACTCCAAGTGAAATAAATAGGACACACATGTGTAGATATTGAATAGTTTGTCTAGTGTGAGAAACTGAAAGTGTAAATAAAGACTAAAAGGTAGAATAGATAATGTGAAATAGGAAGAAAAGGTCCAAAGGGGAAGGGGAAGTGGGAGGGGTAAGAGAAAAGAAAGAAGGGAAAGGAATTAATGTGAGAAAAAGAAAAAATGGAAACAAAGTCTTTGTAGATAGGGAGGAGTAGAGGGGTTGAACAGAGGGCAGGGGAATGGGGAAAAAATAAGAACTAAGATGGATTATGTAAAGGTGCAAATTTCCAATGATGAGTGTCATTATATTGTATACCTTACATGTACCAATAAAATTAATAAAAAAAGAATTTCTTGAAAGTCTAGACAATCAGACCTGGAAGGAACAGGAAGAAAGAAAGAAAGAAACCTGCCAAGATCCTAACACAAACATTGCCACCGTGGCACTAGATACTAGCATCCCCTGGATTTTTGCCATTGCTGCTGCCTCCACATGAGTATTTTCCCCAGCTTCCTCATATTTTAGATTTAGTCCTTTAAAGTTCAAAAGCTTCTGTTGGATCATCTAGGTGTCTGAGCCTGCAACACACACAAGTCTGTTAACTCATGAGGTGGCACAACAAAGTGTTTGCCTATAGTGCTTTCTGTAGTTGGAGGTCACATGTCTTTTTCAACAAAACCCAAAGAAGAAAGAGAAATTCTCAGATGGAAAGGAGTTCAGAGGCCAACTGTCCAGAGATACAAATAACACCACCAGGGAATATTCCCCGGAAACCTTTCACTTATCTGGAATGTTTCCCTTCCCACTTTGGCCTTTCTGATTGTCAGGGACATGACTAGCATGAGGGGAAGGAAGTGCCTAGGATGCTACACATAAATAGGCCCTCACTGTCAGGGTCATGCAAGTGCTCCCTTCACTACTGCCTCACCTCATCTTGGTCCTGACCCTGCCGAATGCACAGCACTTCTCATCAGCATCCATCACACCTCTGCCTAGCATCCATCCAGTGTCTGACTTCATGCCTGATTATAATCTCCATGAAGACAGAGACAAAACTGATTCATTTACTATTCCCAGAACAGAATCTGGCACAAATTGGGTATTTAATCAATATGAGCTATTAATTGATGGACTTAGTGAGATATATGTTTGGTTTACAATATCCACAAATATGGCCTCAAAGGAAAACTCCTTCTTTTAGGTATATATTTATATTGCAATAACACAAATGTTTGCTGTTCAGTGGCCAGAATGACACTAAGATATATATTAAAATTAAAGCACGAGACACTTAACAGAGGTGGGTGGTAGTCACATCCAGCTCTGTGATAGTCATGACAATGCTTCCATTGTTAGTGAACAGATTGAAAGATATGCTTTCATGAGTCATGAGTACTGTTGTTCTGTCTAAAAAGCAAGACTGCTGTGTATAAATAGGAGCAACTGTACACATGTATTTAATACCTTAAACATTGTAGAAGGGAGCTGTATCGGGAATTTAATGCAGCAATTACTTGAGAGTAATTTTACTTGAGGAGGCATCAGAAAAGGGAATGAAAAGATATTTTTTCTGCCCTATATTTGGGAAGAGAAGCCAGGATTCTGTGTTCTTAATCTGGGCCATCCCTCTCTATTAAGAAATTGAAAATGTGTGTGCTTGTGTGTGAGTGTGTGTGTGTGTGTGTGTGTGTGTGTGTCTCAGAAGACTGAAGACAGCCCTTGCCTACAGGCTGGGCAGGCCTGGACACAAGGAGGCTTACTTAGATTGGATCATTTCAGAAGGAGTAGGGTGAAGACTTTTTGCTTCAAGGGCAAGAGAGAAGCGTTGTGGCACTGGGTAGGGGGCTGGATCTCTTTGGAATGGGAAAGGAGATGAGGGTCTGGTCCCAAGGGTGTTTGGTAAAGAAGGCAAGTGGGCAGGTTTTTGGGTGGGGTTTCTTGTGTGGAAGACAGCCGGTTAGGAGAGGAGAAGCAGCCAAGGCCTGTGGTTGGTGTTGGCAGCCATGTGCAGAACAGGGCTTCAGTGCCCAGAGCTGCCCAAGGAAGAGCAACTATATCATTTATCAACCAGATCCTGACCATGAGAAGCAAGGGAAATAAAGATCAGCATTATGCATGAGTACCAGGTCCATCCTTTTTTCTTAGGAACAAGAGGTCCCGCTAGGATGAAGCAGAAGATAGAAAAAGAATGTGCATGGAACTGTAGTGCCATGGAACTAGAATTAAAATAAATGAATAAAGACAGCATTTCCCTGAGCATTGAGTGTGGTGATGACTCTTAATGTTTTAAGGAACTGTAGATGGAGTACTCCCTGTTCTCATCTGCTTCTTTCATGCAACACTGCTTGGAGAGGACGTTGTTGGGGATATGCTTATGCAGAGGCTTTGTCTAGAATCCAGCCTCTCTACAATGTCCTTACCCCACTTTCATGCAATCTTGATCTTCATAGAGTTTTCCCTATAGGCTCAGCCTGGAAGGTGAGGAGATGGCATGAATACACGGAAGTGAAAGATGTCCTTAAAAGAATCCGATTTTACAGTTCTCACATTTTGCTTTCTGATCTTAGGTTAGTGGAGAAGTTCGTGGGACAAAGCTCAAGTGCAGGCCTGTGGTGAAGCCTTCCTGGGAACTTGATAATCCGTGCATAGTTCCCTCATGTCCTGCTGTGGGATTCAGGCTGTGGGGTGTAGGTGATTCTCTTAGGAACTTAAAAATGCAACTGTAGTTTGAGGGGGTGGTTGATGAGGGCTCTTCAGAACTGGCCAGAGCAGGCTGTACCCAAATAAGAGATTTAGGAAGTCTAGGGCTACAGTCTATTCTCATCTTTGTGCGTCTGAGATACTGTTCGACAAGAATGGGCCCAGTTGGCTTTCTGATCAAGGCTTGCCTCCTTCCCTGTCTCTTGGACTTTTTCCTCCAGTCCTGCCTCCTGCCCACTTATTCTAATTGCTTTCCTGTAGTCACTCATTTAATCCTCACATTAACTCTACAAAGTACTAGTACTCCCATTTTATGGTCAAGGAAACAGGTTCAGAGAGGTTGAGTGACTTTTGTAAGGTAACATAGGAGGCTAACTTTAGAACATAGGCTTGTAACAACTTGTGATCTTAAACACCAAGAAGTGTATAGTTGCTGCCCAGGAGGAATTCAAACTAAAACAACACTCACGTCTGCACTAAAATCTTACTCCTGAGAAATGATGCAAAACATTCCTGCCTGCTGAAATTAAAGGAACTGAATAGACATCCTGGTTTATTTTTTTCATGTGGAAAAGATCTCAACTTTTACTAATACAGGGTTATTTAAATTCACCAGCTTCTGTTAAAATTTGGTTTGAACTTAATGCAAATATTAGTAGGATAATTCACTATTTTTTAATTCATGAATTTTATTGGTACATTTTAGGTATACAGTATGATAACATTCATCACTGGGAATTTGTACCCTTACCTGCTATATCTTCTTTTTTTTTTTTTTTTTTTGTACCGCGTATCGAACTTAAGACTTTGCACTTGCGAGGCAGGCAGCAGAACCACTGAGCGAAATCCCCAGCCCTACGTGCTATATCTTATTTTTTTTTCCCCACTCCCCTGCCCTCCCTTTAACCTCTCTACCCCTCCCTATTTACAAAGACTTTTTTTCCATTTTTTCCCTTTCTCCTAGTTATTCCTTTCCCTTCTTACCTTTGTTTTTCTTTTTTCACTGCCTTTGTGTTTATGTGTTGTCTCCCAGCCCCTGTCCAGTCCTTGTCATTTCTCCTACCCCTCCCACCTCCCCTTCCCCATTGGACCTTTTCTTCCTATTTCAAGTACTTGCGAGGCAGGCAGCAGAACCACTGAGCGAAATCCCCAGCCCTACGTGCTATATCTTATTTGTTTTTCCCATTCCCCTGCCCTCCCTTTAACCTCTCTACCCCTCCCTATTTACAAAGACTTTGTTTCCATTTTTTCCCTTTCTCATAGTTATTCCTTTCCCTTCCTACCTTTGTTTTTCTTTTTTCACTGCCTTTGTGTTTATGTGTTGTCTCCCAGCCCCTGTCCAGTCCTTGTCATTTCTCCTATCCCTCCCACCTCCCCTTCCCCATTGGACCTTTTCTTCCTATTTCAAATTATCTGTTATCCATTTTGATCCTTATTTACACTTTCAGTTTCTCACAGCAGAGAAACGAGTCGGTATTTACACGTGCATCCTATTTATTTCTCTTAAGAATATGGCCTCAAGGTACCTCTTGCCTGTGCCCAAGTATGCGCTCAGCCCCCTCCAGCTCTCCGCTCCTGCTCACAGGGTCCCGCTGCAGCCTTCTCTGGACCGGGACGCCTTTCTCCAGGCCACTCCCCACCCCCACCCCGCAGAGGAGCTGAGAAAGTAGGGTCCAGACCAGCTCAAGGCTCCCACACCTCCACCCACACAACAGCACCAAGAGACTGAGACGTATGGGCCTCTCACTCCCTGCCAGGAGCTAGGCACTTCTTATTGCTTAAAACTCCCAGCTCAGCTTGAGCTGTGATTAGGTACTAATTGCAAATGGCTACCAGAGGTATTTTGGGGGTGATGGAATGTTCTAAAAATTAGACTATAGTGATCGTGGTACAATTCTAAATTTACTAAAAATCACTGAAATTATACTTAGTAAATAAGTTTGATGGTATATAAATTATATGTCAGTAAAAGTGAAGGCCACAAATAAATATTTCTCTGATCTTACTTTCACCTTTGTGCCGTAGAGACTTTTAAATTCTTTGAGGCAAGCATGGCTAGAGGCTTCTAACCTCCTCACTTAGCTGGATCCCTGCCTTCCATGAAAAGACAGAGTCATCACTAGAAGCTCAAATTTGGGGACCAGTCAGACCAGGGTTCAAATCCAGGATTACCATATATCGCTTGGGTAAGATGCTTGTGCTCCTGAATTTTTGTTTCTTAGTGCAGTGGTCTGAGGATGAGACAAATGCAGTGAAGTTCCCGTCACCAAGCCTAACAGTCTGTGCTCCTTACCTGAGTACCCTGGCTGCTCCGAAGCTCAGTGGGGAGGGATTTTCCTGAGGGATCCAGTATTCCATGATGTTTTTCTGTTTTCACTTCCTTTGTGTTTATATGCTGTCTCCCAGCCTCTGTCCAGTCCTTGTCCTTTCATCCAGGGACATGAAACAGCCATTACTAATCTGGCCTCCCTCACCTCTGCCCTGGTTATTTTATTTTTGCTACAGGGATCTAACAAGGGCCCTTGTGGGTGGCAAAACCACTGAGCTAAATCCTCAGCCCCTGGTCATTATCTTCAATGTGGGCTGTACAGTGATTTTTCTAAGTCATGCTTGCTGCTCTCTAAAAAAAAAATCTAACAACCCCCTAATGGTAATACTATGGATTCCAAGCCCTGAGCATGGTCCCAAGTCCCACAAGGTAATTGGGTCTTATGGCCTCACACCCCACCCTCTTACTCCCCTCATGTCTCAAGTACTCGTAGTCACAGATGATTACTAACCATTTTTCTGGCCTTCTATGAAAACTTAATTTCTACTTTCTACTCTTCCTTCCACCTGGGAATTCCTTGAGCCATTCCCTTTGTCAGCCAAGTCTCAGTTTTGTCCTATATGAATTGGGGGTTTATGATTTCTACTTCTCAGAATTGTTTGAAGATAATAATGATAGATATGATCATCCCAGTAGTAACAAGAGTCAAAAGTAACAGTTGTAATTGCTAATACTTATTCAGCACCTGCTATGTGTCAGGTAGTTCATTAAGCAATTTATAGAATTTATCCATTTAATTAAATTAGACACTGTTATGATTTGTATTTTATTATGGGAGGCTCAGATCATTTAACTTAAGATCAACAGGTAACAAGCACCAGGGCCAACACTCCAATCTAAATCTGCGCAAAGCCAAGACTGTTCTCTAAGTCTACTATGGAATAGGTGTTTAATGAATTCTCTTCTTTCTTCATCATCTTTCTTGTTTAAATTTTGTCTGAGGCACAGTCCTTATCTGGCTTCTCCAGAAACATGGCTAGAAGTGTTCTCTCTCTCTCTCTCTCTTCCTCTCTCTCTCTCTCTCCCTCTCTCTCTCTCTCTCTCTGTCTCCCCCGCCGTTTTTTAATGGTATTGATGAACACAACCCAGGGCTCTGTGCATGCTAGGCAAGTATTCGACCACTGAGCTACATCCTCAGCTCCAACAATTCACTTCCTTGGAAATTAACTGTCGTTTCCTGAGAAATACATTAATTTCTTCCAAGGGCAACAACCCTGTGACCTAATTATCTTGCACCAGGCCCATTTAAAGTTTCCATCACTTCTCAACATATCCACACTGGAGACCAAGCTTTCAGCACACAACACTTTGGGGGACACATTCAAACCATATCTAACCCATGGCCCAAGCCAAATTTTTGACATCATATGAAAACCTAAGGATTATACATAAATCTATAAAGATCAAAAAACCCTACTATGATCTAAAGTGGCTGCAGGTGGCAGTGCTGTTACCTAGGTGGAGTGAGAGATAGGAGATGTCCATGGAAAGATGGGAGAGGAGCTTCATAGGGAAACCAAGGACAAATGCTAAGTCCCTGATGTGGGAACAGCATTGGCAAGTTCAGGATTGAGAAAGATGTACATGTGTGTATCCTTGTCAGAAAGCTGAGAATAATTTTTATAAAAATTCAGTGTTTCCTGACATATGTTAATGTGTTAATTGATTATCTAATTCCTTTGTGGTTCTCGAAGCAGGCAGCAGAACCACTGTGCTAAATCCCCGCCCCTTTGTGGTTCTCAAAAGGCCAACTTTTTTTTTTTTTTTTGGTACCAGAGATTGAACTTGGGACCTTGTGCTTGTGAGACAGGGGGCAGAACTACTGAGCTAAATCCTGGGCCTTAGGCCAGGTGGCTTTAATTCCCCTGTTTCCTCACCAGGAGGGAGAGCATCCTCTGGCCAAGGTTCTGGGCCAGTTTCCCACAAGTCCATCTTGTGCTGTGCTAAGACATCTGCTCCACATTGTCCTTTGGCCTGGCTAACCTTGTACAAGTCCCTTCCTGTTCTAATTCATTGTCTGTGGCTCTGCTTGTAATAGGAGGCTCATCCCCATTGCAAGGAACTCTATTTCAAAGCCTTGCAGCTCAACCACCACTTTCTCCCAGACTCTACAAGCCATGAAGCTTCTTTTCCTGTTTCTTGCCATCCTTCTGGCCATGGAACCAGCAATGTCAGGTAACTTGGGATGTCTCAAAGGTCTGGGATCCTGGCATCTTCTCTTTGCCCCTGCACTGGGGGCAGCATTCCAGCCTTTGCTCATTTCATGCAGCTTCATAAGGCTTTCTCAGGCTATTATCACATTAACATTTCTCCCTGATTCTTTTTTGCTACCCGATGGGATGATAAAAGTCTGAAATAGCTGGCATTTAGGGGAGGAGTGGCATCCTGGTGGTTGCATGAGAGAGTTTGGGACTGAAGGACTGGGTGCAAAGTTGGGGACTTGTTGGGGATTAGATTGAAGGCCAGGGGTGAGTTGTGATAGGAGGAATTTGGGGTTGGAGTGATTGGGGGAACAGTCGGTGGTAAGGAGCTGGGATTTGCTGATGGTATGAGGCAAATTGGAGAGGGGATAGGATTTTGGCTTGGGTGAAACTGGTGTTGGGCATGAAACTTGGCATGAGTTCAAGATGGGAGTTACTGGCCAATGGTGCCGGGTGCTTGGGTTTACATTATTGATGGTGGCCGCTGAGAGTTGTGGTTGGCAACTTCATTAGATTTGGGTTTGGCTTGGAGTTGGGATTCATGGGCCATTGATTTGAGTAAGTCTGGGAATTGGCTGCGTTTTGAGTTTGTGCTTGGTCAAGACAGGCTGCAGATGGAGTTGTGGCCGGAGCTGAGGTTGGTTTGGCTTCTGTTGCAGAGTCAAGCTCTTCATAAGGAGTTGGGTCAGTTACAATGAGAGTCCCCTTCATTTCCCAATGTTATAGGTGGATACTGTCCTTTTGCCACCATTCCCAAGCTCTTTTATTAGGTGAGAACTTCATTAGCATCCACATTGATTCCAAAGTAAGGGTTAGGAAGTTGGGGAATAAGAAGATAGAATGGTGGAAATTCTTTCCTGAAAACTTTGGAATTTACAGTTGGAACAATTGTCTCCTTTCTTTTTCCCTCTAAATGTCTTTTCTTATTTTTCCATTACTTATTGAGTCCTCTCTCCCCTTCCCACCCCTACTCTCCTGCTACTTTCCTGCTTCCTCTTGTACCTCCACATGACTGGCTAACATCTGCTTAGTGATTGTTCCTGTGCCTGAAATGCAGTGTTGGGTGGACAGACACTGCCGGTTGGTGTGCAGAGATGATGAAGACAGCACCTTACACTGTTGAAATGGCAGAGGGTCCCATGTCCTTAGCCAGTATTTAACAATCCAGCCAATAACAGTTGATGGAGATATTGGCTAGATCACTCCTATAAAGTCCATGTGAGTCAGGACAAGAAAGAAAAATAGAAATAACAGATAGAAATGGCTTAGTGTCAGGTTCTTTTGTTTCCACATTTCATTAAACTCACAAATAGAGTTCTTGTGTCTGTCAGTCAAAGTGGATTGAGAATGGGAGTTGGCAGGACGAGGTTAAGTAGTAGTAGAGAGAGGTCATTTGGACTGGCCCTAGCTAAGGGGGCATTAGTTTTTTGGTTTTTTTTTTTTGGTGTGTGTGTATGTATGTGTATGTGTGTGATATTGGGGGATGGAATCTAGGACTTATTAAGCAATAACCTTGAGCAATTTCCCTAGCTCTTTAAACATTTTTCTTATTTTGAAACGGTCTTGCTAAATTTCCCTGGCTGGCCTTGGACTTGTTATCCTCCTTCTCCAGTCTTCTGAGTAGTTGAGATTACAAGAGTGTACCACTATGCCCAGCTACAATTTTAGTTTTGAAGATGGTTCCTCATCTGCCAGCCCTACATGGGGTTACACTGAGAGAATTAATGTTGGGGCCGGGGGAGCTGTGAGATTCAAAGTCATCTCAGTTGTATAGAAAGGTGCATAGAAAGTGGGAGTATCTTTGGGCTGGGAGAGCTGGTCCATCTTGTGATGAACGGGCCCGGGATGGACAGAGATGAATGGGATACTGAACAGAGCCCAAATATTGGGTTTCCTGGAAAGTCAGCTCAAATGCTTTCTTATTCTCTGAAGCCCACAGCTCCAGGGGTCAGAAGGTTCCCATGTGCTAAAAAAGATAAAGCATGCAAATTTACCGATTTTTCATTTAAATATATGAATTTTTTCATCATTCATTTTTACAGTATTTCATAGATTAATGCACTCATTCATTTATCTTCAGTCTGCTAGAGACTGTACATAAGCCAGCACACTGTGTATAAAAGCCTCGGAGCTTCAGCTTCCCCATCTGGAAGTATTATCTGTATCAGTATTATTCGTCTCAGGACATAGGTAAGAATGAAATGAAATAATGCACAATGTCCAGTACTACTCGGATCCTCTGAAACATTGCTGGAAACCTCTGTAATAGTCTGCAGTCTCTTGCTTGGTGTACAAATGCAAGCCTGAGGGGGGGGAAAAACTAAGACAGAGCTAAGAGAGACAGAGAGCAGGGCACCAAGATGGTCAATGTCGCTTTAGCAAAAGGTGCTGGCCTGTCAAAGCCACTGCTTCTTCTTCTTCTTTTTTAAAATCTTATTGAGTTTATTGGTACTTTTTGAGTATATAGTACAGTTACATTCATCATTGGGATCTTGTACAGGTCTTGGTACTCATTTTTTCCCCCTTCCCCCTGCCCCCCCCATTTGCAAAGACTTTGTTTCCATTTTTTCCTTTTCTCATATTTTTTCTTGTCCTTATTTCCTTTCCCCTAACCTTCCCACTTCCCCTACACCTTTAGCCCTTTTCTTCCTATTTTACCTTATAGTTCTAATTAGCTTTACAAACTCACTTTTAAGAAGTTATGCTATTTATCATGTTATTGTGTAATTATTTGAATCACTGCTGATTCAATCCTCCAAACAGCCACGTATTAAATGGAAACCCATAGGACCTCAGGCAAGATCTTATTTACAGCTATCTGGTTGGTGTTAAGCCCAGTATCTTGCACAGAGGCTAATATTTAAAGTATGTTTTGATTGATTGATTGATAGATGATGATAGGTTCAAGAGTGACAGCATGAATAGATTTGGTGTGGGCACAGGAGGAACATGTTTGGGATCCTTTGGGATTAGGGGAGCAGAAGACCTCTGCAGAGAAGGGTGCAGAGGAGTTCCCGGGTCTTGCTCAAGTCCTTGGGTCTTCTGTTCCTCAGTTAGCTCGTGCTTGGAACACACAGGCTTCACAGAGTGGAAAGTGGTCTAGGATGGGCCTGCACCCCCTAAAGCTTGGGCCTGGCATTGGTATTTTCACAAACAGGAGTTCATCCTCCACCAATTCGTTCATTAGGAATGCTTATCTCCTCACTTGGCCAATACCATTTATTAAGAACCTCCTCTGTGCCTAACACCAGGCACCCAGAGGCAATTGCTGGGTTGAAGAAGGGGCTCAGATCTCTCCACTGAGCCACAAGAAGTTTTCAGATGACACTTGCCCATGTGCTTGAATCTCCGGGCATGTGAAATTAAAAAAATTCCCTCAGATTACTGGCACCCACCCTCAACAGTTACCTCATTCTTTATTGCCCTCAGTGTAGGGAGGATCCAGGGACCTTTCCCTATTTTCCCATTTCACAGATGAAGAAATTGAGGCACAAGGGAGGAAGAGCGATTCACATTCATAGTTAGAGACAATGCTGGGATCAGTAGTGGTTCTTCACTGGCTGTTGGAGAGTGGGTTGAGGGAACATTGAACATGGCATTAAGTAGATATGGTAAAAGAGAGAGCAGTGGCATTGAGTAACATGCAGTCAATGGGTGGATGGGTATGAGGAGATGAAAAGCCCTTGACAAAAGTCTTGGAGTTAGTTTGGGCATCTGTGAAATCCCTTTCTGGGATGCTGTGGCCTCTCTCCACCATCTTCAGGCTGGCTTCGCCATCAGATGTCCGGTTCTGCCCATCCTTCTTTTCAATGCAAATTGACCCCTTTCCTCAAGGAAAATGAAAAGAGACCTCATCTCCAGAGGATGTGACAGAAAGGGATGTGGCTTTGGCCTTTGCATTTTAAAGACTTCTTTGGCTCTCTCGTTCCCTCCTGGAGGGACAACCCGAGGGGTCCAAGGATGGGTAGAGGGTGTGCTTGTCTGTGTGGAGGCCTAGCATGGCAGGTGTAGAAGCATTTTGATCCCAAAGGTAGAAGACCGGGCCCCTCCCCATGCTGGGTGTTTCCTGGGACTGGGGAGCAGCCTGCTGATGTAGCCAAAGCTCCATTCAGCCTCTGCTTTGCATGCTGGAGCCTGGAATCTAAATCACATATACCAAGGATTCATTTTCTCTTATTTGCCAGACTTCAAAGGGATAAAAATAATTTGCTTAGGCAACACAAATGCTCTAGACAAAAACAATGGAGTGCATCACTTTTATTTATGCAAGGACTGAGATTTTCATGCAGCGTGTGTAAGTACACATTTGATTTTGTGTTAAACCCGTTTGGACATAGAGGACCCTTTTGTGCTGGATGTCAAGTTTAAGATCTGACAAGATTAGGTGCTAACAATCATTCCTGGAATGAGTGAGAGGACTTGTAATGGCAGGTTGGGATTAAGTGTGTGTGACTGTTAAATTAATCCACTGATGGGTTTGGCATAATTCTGGGTGTACTTTCCTGGCTGGGACTGGTGTTCTGTTCCCCATGGGCTCTCCAGCAACGCTGTAGGCCCTGGTGGCCTGTGAATTGTTGCATGATGGCAAAAGCCTTTACTCTCCACTAGCCCTCTTTTGTCACCAACCCCTCAGGGAAATGGAGAGATGTCTTCCTCCACCCAGGCAGAGGAAGTTGAAGATGCTTATGTAATTTCTAGTGACATCTGAGGTGGTGGTGGCCTCGTGTCTACCCAGCATGACAAAAGCCCAAGCTGCCATTCAGTAATCTCTGACACCATCATAGGAGCCTATACCTCCTCATGGCCTGGGAAGAGCAGAAGTCTAGGCTCTCCACTCAGCCATTTTTGATGGAGGTGGGAGTGGGGCTGTAGATTTTCCTGTGGCTTTTGACTGGAGCAGAGTGGGCATTGTTTGAGTGGTCCCTATGCTAGACCGTCCCTTTCCCTGTCCTTTGGTTACAGAGAACAGACTTTAAAGAAAATCTCTGCAACTATTTGTGTTTCCAGATTTTCAGTTTCTCCAGCACCAGTGTGGGATACACGAGGCAGAAACAAACCAAAGGATCCTTATTTACACTTTTAGTTTCTCACACTGATATTTACACATTTGTGAAACTGGTATTTACACATGTGTGCCCTATTTATTTCACTTAAGGGTATGGCTTCGATGTGTATCCATTTAGCTATAAATGAAATAGGAAGAAAAGTTCCAAAGGATAACGGGAAGTGGGAGGGGTGCGGGAAAGGAATAAAGATGAGATGAGGAAAAAAATGGAAACAAAGTCTTTGTAAATAGGTAGGGGTGGAGCGGTTCAAGAGAGGGCAGGGGATGGGGAAAAATAAGAACCAAGAGTTATTATGTAAAGGTACAAGATCCCAATGAGGAATGTCATAATACTGTACACCTAAAATGTACCAATAGACTAAATTAAAAAAAAAAAAACCCAAAGGAATTTGCGATCGTCATTCCTTGAGGTTCCTGCCTGTTCTGCCTTTTCTTCACCTTACAGAGTATTCTTACATTTGTTGTATGTATAATGCTCAGGGTTTTAAACTCTACTTAGAAGAACAAGCACAGAAAAGGACATTGACTCTAGTTTTCTAGAAGTGTAAGTTGCCATTACCTGTTAGGTTTTACTGTGCTCCCAAACTCATCCTACCTCTCACTGCTAAATGGAAACTTATTAGTATTATTGTTTTTTTTTTTTTTTTTCTGGCCAGGAAAACATCCCATCCTTCGATGCATGGGCAACACTGGTGTCTGTAGACCCTCTTGCAAAAAGAATGAGCAGCCCTACTACTACTGCAGAAATTATCAACCATGCTGCCTCCAGTCCTACATGAGGATAAGCATCACTGGTGCAGAAGGAAATAATGATTGGTCCTATGGGAACCACTGGCCCAAGATACCTTGAATGCTGGCCGCAACAGTCCTCCACCTTTCTGGGAACGCAGAGCTGCTGTTTATTCCCCTGATTAAAATTTATGCACTTGCCACCTTGTCCGTCTTTTATTCACTGGAAACCACAGTGAGGGATTGGGTTCTGCATGGTGAGATGTCTCTGCTGCGGCCTGTGGCAGAGATTTGGACTGATGATCAAAAGGACTAGACCAGCCTGTGAAGATGAGGGAAGAAAGAAGTGGACACTAATAAGGGAAGCCTGAAGGGATTAGGCAGAGCTATGTAGGACTCAGAAAGGGAGCAGAACAAGTGGGATGGATCTGTAGAGCAGTGGGCAGAAACCTTGTCGACAAAATTGGCTTAGTTGACAGAGGAACTGCCTAACCAACAGAACTGTTATGGTGTGGAGTAAGTTGTCACCTCAAAGTTTCAAGTTGTGGGTTGGGGTTCTAGTTGATGGTTTTTTTTAAGAGTTGAAAAAATTTATTGAGAGAAAGAAAGCTTGTGTCTAAGAGACACAGAAGGGGGACCAGAGAGTGGGTTGCCTGCCCACCCCACTTCTCAAAAATATTTTATACAGCAAAGCCATGTGGTGAGGTGGGTACAAAGTGTGACAAAATTATAAGGCCCAGTGGAAAATTACAAGGTGGGCATGGGTGTGAGGTGGGCAAAACCATGACCAACCAATAAGATTACAAGTACAGTTACCCAGGTAATATTGATTAAATGGGGTCAAATGGGGTCTAGTTTATGTTTATTGAAGAAAGAGCTTGACTATTACCTGCTCTTGTTGCTCATGATCATTAAGATCCTTTCATTCCTGAAAATCTAGAAGGCTCACTCCTGCAATTATAACCAACACCAGATTTTAACAAAAAATTCTAATTTTATTTTTATATCTTACTTCCCACTAATATTTCATTTCTTTCTCCTTTAGTTGCAAATTTTGTCAACAGGAGATTATTTACCCTTGGCCATTATCTTTTTCTACTCCTGAGACTCCCTACAACTCATTATCATTTGCTTTTGCTCTGTTTATTCTACAGAACTGACTCTGATCCAAGTGACCAGTGGAACACCTTTTAGAAAAATTTGGTCTACTTGTATCTTACCCTGTCTCTGGGTAGCATTTCCACCATTTCTTATTCCTTCCTTGAAAACCTTAACTTTCTTGGGTTCTGTGACTTGATTCTTTGTTTTCTTAACTTTTAGGCCTCTTTCCCTCCTTTCTCTATGGGACTTTTTTTCTCATTTGTCCTCTTGCAGTCCTCTGAGGTTACTCTTATATTCTTAGAATTAAAAACCCTCCATATTTCTAGGAAAAAGCTGCTAATGCTACAGCTGTGATAACAAGTGAAAAAAAGTCTTTTTGATGATCAGTGACAACTTTCTTGAGTGAACACACCTCTAGTAACACATGGCCAATGACAGAATTGTGCTTTGAAATGACTTTCCAATGATCTCTGAATCCATGCATACAATAACCGACCCATTCCCAATCTGTAACTAACACAACTTCATACTCAAATGCTCTGTAGGTTCAACACTGTGCTCTGCTGAATGAGCCCATGCCTGGCCAGTATGGCTCTCCTAAAGGTAAGGTAACAATTATTTTTAGCATTTTGGATTTAGAATAGAGCAATATTTTCATCCTTTAATGATGATCTTTCCTCCTTCCTCCTGTGCTTCTGTGCATGCTCTCATACAACAAAGCTTAAAATGTAGTGAAAAATGATGATTCTAAACCTATGTTTCAGGAAGGATATTAGTCTAAGAACCCAGGTGGCCTTCTCATTGAAAATAGTTTTTTTTTTAAACTTCACTAAAATATCAACAAAATGTCTTAAGCATTTTTGACCTTTCAAGAAAGTAAGGCCAACAACGCCAAGCCCAAGTATAAGCAGATGCTTTCTCTGAAGGCAGTAGATGAAGCTGGTTTTTGTCTTGAAGACATTTGCATGAATCAGGTGAATTTGAACTCTGGTTGCTATAGCTTTGGGGAGGGTAGGACTGGGCAAAGGGGAGGAGCTGCCCCAGTAGGACACCCCTACATACTTCTTAGTCCTTAAATTGTGACATACACATGTAAGGACAAACTTATTACACATTCCTTCTTCAGCAGATGTTCTCAAGGAAAACTGCCTCAGTTTGCACTTTGGTCCTCAGTATATACATTAAAAAATTTCACTGAATATTTACAACCTCAAACTGACCCTTATTAGTCTCTCATCCTGAATTCGTGGTATATGAGTGGTTTGGAGAAAAAAAAGCCCTGATAAATTAGTTTAAAGTTGACCCAAGATTATAGTGCCAAGATTTCAGACAGAAGTAGATGAAGGAATAGACCTTTAACTGAGGACTCAACCAATACACTTGGATAAATTTCTGAGGGAATGTACCCAAATCATAACCTCAAATAACAAAACACATGAAGAAAGAGGCCAATATAAATTAAGGCCAGCAGAAGCCATACTCTAGAGAATAAGACCTCAAAGACTCTCAGTTATCAATTGTCAGGAATAGTAGACAGGTTTGAAAAAATAAAGTTCACAAGGCCTGAATTTCCCCTTATGAACTGGATATTGTACAGTGTAACCCCTTAAATAATAATATTAGAATTATGAAGAAGCATTGCAATGTTATGTGGAAATTATGTGTTCAAAATGAAGACTTAGCAAGTCTGGAAAGGATGAACTGCAGGAGTAGGTAGCTCAGTGGCTTCTAGTACCTATTCCTGCTTTCATCTTTCTCTATCACACACTAATGGTGTCATTTGGAATCTCCATGGTTAACTGACCAAGGAGGAAAAATCAGTGCCTGGTTTGTGGTGTGGTCTGCATGGTATGCTAGCACAGAAGTGCTGTATTATATCCTGGTGTAGGAGCAACTCTGAAAGACAGTGTTTAGGGAAATCCTTCTAGGAGACATAGGAATGGCCTAACATAGGAATCTATAGTAATTCATGGATAGTGGAAATAGATTGAATGGCTTTTCCAGGACTTAGAATGACAATATAACAATGAGGTCTGTGATAGCTATCTGGATGGACCACTGTGAAAGGGGCAAGATGTGAAGATATTTTCAGTGCTCTCGGAAGGGAGACAAATAAAGCCCTCACTAATCTAGTGAACAAATAATCCATCCTCCACCCACAATTCAGGGGCCATCCCTGTTGTTGGATGTCCATATCAGGCTGGGTCAAGGAAATATTCTCTGGAGCCAGCCCTTTTCAATCATTTCTATTCCAATCTTGTAGCAACTGGGACAAAGGAGTCTTTTAGCTCAGACTTCCTGCGTCAGCCCTTCTCCTAAGTGAGAGATAAGATGGATGTCGGGATCAAAGTTGGCAGGAAACTGGATGCTTTCATGAGAGGTGTCTACTGTTCTACAAAGAAAGCTTTTTAATAGCTACTCATGCAAGTTTTAGAATTTTGATCTTGACCACTTAATGGTTTCATCAAAAGGCAGGACAAATGTAAGCAGTACCCTTGGTATCCCAAGATAGTTGCTTGGAAGACAGGGCACATGGAAAGATCAATAGTGCTGGGATATTTAATTAAGTGATTAAGGCTTTGTACACATGTCACCTATACACAGGAACACTAAAAGTGAATTCAATCTTGTGGAAATTGTTGGACTTTTTAAGAAGATCATTTAAGAGTTTACCATGGGAAGTAGTGAATGTTTGGACTTCTTTACACAGCTGTTTTTTATCTAGAATTACATATGGGGGAGGTAAGGGTGGGTCATGATGTATTTCTAGTATCTTATTTTGTGACTTTGTCCATTGCTCTGAGGACATGGGTGAGTAACACTGAGAAGTCATAAAGTGTGGCGAACCTCCGGGGTCAACATCTGAGCTCCCTGGTCCTTGTCAGAGTCCTCACCTCAGTCGTTGACATTTTCTTCAAAGCGGTTTGCAGCGGGTACTGTCATAATCACATCAAAAGCACCTGATGGTAAATCGTACCAAGTGGTGGGAGTTGCCTTGGGAAGTATCTTGTCAAAGGCCCCTTGGCTGTGGCTTTTACTAGCTGAAATGCAGCAGATGCGATGATTTTTACAAACTTCTTTTATTGCTTCTCCGTATTTGCAGTGTTTCCTGCAGGTCCCCAATTTGTTCCGGCATTTTCTCCCATCACCGTAGGCTAAATAATCAAAGGAAAGACCACTGATTTTAGGTTGTTGATATTCTCAGTTTTAGTAGCATGACTGTGTACCCGGGCTCTCATAAGAACATCATGGGTGATAACGAGATTATGGTCATAAGTCTGTCACCACAGAAGTGAGATGAATCTGAGCATCAGTGCAAAGAAACTGGAGCCAGTTATAATGAAGCTACCTGGGCCCGTGCCTAGCTATCCACATCAAGAACTTTAACTATGGCTAAGTTATTTGCATTTGGTTAAATTAATTTGAATACATGCTACTGAAATTATGCCTGTGCATATAAAAGATATCTGTGTAAAGACTAATAATAAAATGAAATAACCGTGTATCTGTACCTTGATTGAGGACTAGACCATTACTAGGAACTTACAATTGTGTGTTTTTATGTGACAGATTTAATTTATTTGGGGATTAGGCCAGTGATTCTTCAACCCTCATATGCATATGAACCCCATAGAGGTCTTGCTGAAAGGTAGATTCTGATTCATTTGGTGGGGCATGGACTGAGTTTATATTTCCTAACAAATTTCTAGGTGATGCCGATATTGTCAGTCCATAAGCCACACTCCTTGCAGCAAGGTTTGAAGGCATTAAAAAAAAAAAAAACACAACGCAGTAAGTTCCGTGTACTCAGCATCATACATCCTATGACTTCCAGCCAAATAAAGTACAATTAGAATGAAATATCCCTTATATTTGGAAATTAAACGTGTGGCAAAAAATAAAACTCGGATAGTAGTAGTAAAAAGTCAGAAATAACGAAGTCAGAAGTAACAAAATCAGAAGACTTCTGGAAAGACTGATCAAGGAAAAAGGACAATAAAATCATCAGGATGAAACACTGAAATAAAAACAGATACAGCATATTAAAAACAACAGAACAGAATTATCAATAAGTGTATGCTGATAAAATTGAAAACCTAGATGAAGTGAGTAAATTCCCCCCAAATTTAGAGGGGTGGCATTGGGAAAACAATAAATTAGTAAATGTTAAGAAATTGAAATAGTAGTGTAAGACTAATCCTTAAAGCTTCCCCGAAGCCTTGGCCCTGGATGATTTCTTTTTCAAATTGTAGTAAAATACACACAACATGAAATTTACCACCTTAGCCATTTTTAGGTGTACAGTTCAGCGGCATTAAGTGCCTTCTTATTGTGCTAACATCACCACTGTTGATTCTCAGAGCTCTTCTTATTTTGCAAAGCTGACACTGTACACCTGTTAAACAGTGAATCTCTATTTTTGTACTCCCCAGCCCTTGGAAACCATCATTCTACTTTCTGTCTCTATAAAACTGACTACTCTTAAGTTTCTCATATGATTAGAATCATACAATATTTTTCCTTTGTGAGTTAAGTAAAGCCTTCATGACTCATTTATATTATCATGTGCCCGAATTTTCTGCCCTTTTAAGGCTGAATAATATTCCATTGCATGTATATACCATGTTTCATTTATTCATTGATCTACCAATGGATATTTGAGTTGTTTTCATCTTTTGGCTCTTGTGAATAACACTTTGCTATTAGATGATTTTAAAAGTGAGTTCTACAGATTTCACAGGTGACTTAGGTACTAGTTTGTATAAAATACTCTAGAAAATGGGGCAAGGGGAGAAAAGCTACTTGGCTTAATGTATGATGCTACTACAATTTTGGTTCTAAAACCAGAAAGTTGTAAATTTGTTTGTCTGCAGAAGAAAAAAATACCCCAAATTAAATATTATTCAACTGAATTCAGCAGTATATTAAAATACATCATGATCAAGTAGGGTTTAACCTTAAATGAAAAATATCATCCAACATTAAAAATCTATTAATGCAATTCACAATTTTTCTTGAATTAAGGAGATAAATAATTATCTTGATGCAGAAAAATGATTTGATAAAATTTATTGCTTGCTTATGATGAAAACACCAAGAGAAGTAAAGCTAGAAGGGATTTTCCTTAAGTTCATGAAGGTTATGTATCAAATTCTAGTGCAAACATTAACTGACAGAGAAACTTGAATTACCCCAATATTAGGAAAACAAAAATACTCTCTATTGTCATTATTGACTAAATAATAGTGATGGACCTGGTCAATGTCAGCTCCATCTTCTGCATAGCAGCTCTGCAGGTATTTTCTGACCCGTTCACCAACTTCTAGAGTATGAGGAAAGTAAAAGGACTTCATTTGAAGGTGTAAAAGTACTTTTAGGACAAGAAAACACAGGGAAGTATGTGTTGAGAATCTTTCTCAAGAACTGGTACAAGCGGCAGAGAGAATCACAGTGAATAAATCTCTCACCTGATGCCTCAGGTGGAAACTTGGAATACAAAACCAGGGACAACTGTGGGTGTTGGTTTGCTCCTTCCTGTCTGTTGAGGATCACTTGTCATGCCCCAGGCTCTACTGCTGCCAAGGACATAGTCTTAACTCGGGCGCTGTGCGGCTGTGCCAGCTGCACATTGAAATCTCCACAGGCCGGAGCCCATTATACCTTCATTTTTGTAGCTTCCTTGGGTTCTGATTACCTGGGATCACTTGGAGCAGGAATACAAAGACAGAAAAAGCCACCAGCTGAAGCTTCATGGTCCTTGAGAAGTAGGAGGCAGGAGATCTAGGAGTCCAGAACACCGAGTGCAGCCTGAATCTGATCAAGAGTTTTATTGGCCGCTCTGTAGTGGAGGCAGAGGGATGGACTTATAACCAGACAGGTTGTAAAAATGTATCCATGCGAAACAGTCTGTTGGCTGGTGCCCTGGGGAGGGCCTGGTACAGGCACTAGAGGGACATGCAGAGGGTTTAAGTCAGATTTCAAGAGAGTTTGGAGACATGGAGAAGAACTCACATAATCAGACCTGTTCCCTGGCTTCCCCAGGTCTCTCTTTGGGGTCCAGCTTTGACTCACAGTTCCTCTCACTCAGGCAGAGGCCTACTTTTGGTTTTTTATTTTGTTTTTTTAATTTTTTTTCTCATTGAGTTCATTGGTACATTTTAGGTTTACAGAACAGTTACCTTCATCACTGGGATCTTGCACCTTTACTTGACAGGTCTTGGTTCTCATTTTTTCCCCTTACCCTTGCCCCCCTTCCCTATTTACAAATACTTATTTCCATTTTTAATTTTTTTCACATTTTTTTCTTTTACCTTATTTCCTCTCCCCTCCCCTTCCCACTTCCCCTACACCTTTAGCCCTTTTCTTCCTATTTCACATACTTTTGAGCCACCTCTTTATGTGTCTCTGCACTGGGGTATGAGGTTCCTAAGAATAAGGATGAAATCTCATTTTTGAATTCCCAAGTCACAAAGTACATCCACAGTGAAGGTTTGTGGAAATAAAACATAATAAATACATGATCATGTGTAGGCTAGATCTCTCATATATGTTCCCCACAGGTAAAGTGATTTGCCTTAGATAAATAAAATTAACTTGCTGCAGAGTATGAGGAAGATCATTTATAATATGACTCAAATAGGATGCAATAAGCCATTACTCAATGTCATCAAGAAATGCTCCCTCCCAGAGGTGGCTCTGCAGTAACCTTGACAAGGACACCACTGTGCTCCTTGGAAGTCTGAGAGGACCCTAACGTTTAGCTCTGCCTTGGGGAAGAAGAGTCAGCCTAGGCCCACCTTGCTATGGTCACATTTTCACACTTATTTTAACTCTTGCTTCCTCTTTTTTACTTCATCCTAAAGTTTCCCATAAACTGTAGAGGAGTTTGCTGATTTCCCTTTTCTGGAATTGATGGCTTTTCTGGGAGGATTTAGGAGGGCTGCCATGTGGATGAAAACCCTTCTCTTCTGGATGGCACCACACGAAGTTGTCTAGTATGGCGATGGCCTTTTTCCATACCATTGTTAGATGAATATACTCTAACACGTTAATAGCAGAGCTTCCTACCACAGAAAGGCTGTTCAGGCCGGTTAAAGGTGTTCTATAACTGATTTTTTCCCAAGGTGGAGCTAAACAATGAGAAAGGAGGGATTTTTACAAAGGAGAGAGAATGTCTTTCCTAGCTCTTTCCAAGCATAAAAATCTATGTTCTTAACTATTTAAGTGGATTCTGGCCATGTTCTGAGGATGAGAGACTTTCTAAGCTGGCAGAGAAAAACCTTTATTTGAAGGAGCGATGCTGTGGAAGCGCAGAAAAGTCTAGATTATTCCCACCTGAATTCCTGCTCCCTGCCCTACTCTGAAGTGGTGGTGGTAGGAATGCAGGAAGAGGCACGACTGGCGGAAGACAAATGTACAGACAGCGACTTGAAGGGCAAAGGCCTATTTTAGACCACAGTAGGAATACAGTAAGGGACTCCTGAGATGGATACGAGTACTTAGAATACATATTTCTTCTTAAGTGAGCTTTGGTAGCTTTTGTTTTCAAAGATATTTTCTCATTTCATCTAAGCTGTCAAATTTACCATGACAAAGCTGTTCACAATATGCTCCCTTGTAATTTTAAAAATATTTTTTGATTAATGGACTTTATTTTTCAATAGTTATAGGTTTACAGAGACATTGAATACAGAGCACAGAATCCCACGTAGTTCCTTACTTTGCATTACTGTGGTGCCAGCTGAGCATGGACTAGCTCCTCTTATAATGTGAGTCAAATTAAATGCTTCTGCCCTTAAGTTGCAGGTGTCTGGCACTGTGCCCAGCAATGGGAGGGGTGACTAATGTAGTACTCTTTTTTTCTTTTTAAATCTGACTTTTGCTGGGGATTTAGCTCAGCGGTTCGGTGGCCTGCCTTGCAAGCGCAAGGACCCGAGTTCAATCCCCGGTACCAAAAAAAAGAAATTTGACTTTCAATTCTTTTTTGTTAGTACATAGAAAAACAACTGACTTTTGTATGTGATCTTTGTAGACTCACTGGAATTGTCTATGTACATGATATTAAATATAACTAGAGACAATTTATTTCTTTTTTCATTAAGTTTATTGGCACTTTTTTAGGTATATAGTACATTTACTTCATCATTGGGATCTTGTACCTTTACATGATGTATATTGGTTCTTATTTTTTCCCCATACCCCTACCCTCCCTTCATCCCCTCTACCCTTCCTTATTTACAGAGACTTTGTTTCCATTTTTTCCGTTTTCTCATAGTTTTTCCTTTCCTTTCTTTCCTTTCACCTACCCTTCCCACTTCCCCTACTCCTTTAGCCCTTTCCTTCCTACTTCACATTATCGATTATACAATTTGAACATTATTTACACTTTTAGTTTTTCACACCAGAGAAACTATTTGGTATGTATATGTGTGTCCTATTTATTTCACTTAAGAGCATGGCCTCAATATGCATCCATTTTCCTATGAATGACTCCAGTTTCTCATTCTTGATGGCTGAGCAGTACTCCATTTTATAGAAAAACCACATCATCTTTATCCAGTCTCCAATTGATGGGCAATTGGGCTGTTTCCAAGTTTTAGCTATTACAAACAGTGGCACTATAAACATGGGTGTAACATATATCACTGTGGTATGATTCGTTTAATTCTTTTGGGAAAATATCCAGGAGAGGGATAGCTGGATCAAATGGGACCTCTAATCCTACTTTTTTGAGGTATCTCTATATTGTTTTCCACAGTGGTTGCACCAGTCTGTGTGAGGACCAAGTTTCCAGGTCACGGTGGGCTCCAAACCCCTCACCCAGAATAGAGTAAATGCAAAAGTTCCTTTCTGAGAAATTTCATTCTATGTGACAGTTTCCATTCTATGTGGCAATTTCTCTGCGCTTCTAAAAAAATTCCATTCTTCTCTGTGCTTCCTCCTCTTTTAGGGCACCTCCACACTGCTTCTGTTCCTCTTTTTAAAATGTTAAGACAAACTTCTTTTTGTGTGATCTAATCAATATAGGAATTCATTATAGTGGATATAGTTATATATCTTAGTTAGCAAAAGTTTGAAAAGAGGAATTAATTGTCTAATGAAAAGAGGAATTAATTCTCTAAAGGCCTTAGGTAACTTTCCAATATGTACCCTCCCAGCACCCCATAATAAATTTGCAAATGTAAGCATTAGGTCATGTTTCAATGTGCCCTCCTGATGCCCTTTGATGACAAGGGAAAACTAAAAATAGTAACAGAAAAATCCTATATAAACTTGGTTCAAAGTTGGATCTGGGCTCAGTCTGAAGCCGCTGTGACGGTGATACCTGAGAGTCCAGGCTCAAGCTTGCAATAAACTCCTCTTGCAATTGCATCGGACCTGACTCCTTGGTGGTCTTTAAGGACTTCGCGACTTGGGCATAACATCTGCACTCCCACCAACAGTGGTGAAGGGTTCCTTTCTCCCCACAACCCCACCAACATTTGTTATTGGTTGACTTCTTGATAGCAGCCATTCTTTGTGGGGTGAGGTGGAATCTCAGTGTTGTTTTCATCTGCATCTCTGGAAAGACCAGTGATGTTGAACACTTTTTTATATATTTATTTGCTGCTTTTACTTGTTGAGACAACTTATTTCTTGAATCTGAGCTATTTGAATTCCTACACTGAGGAAGTATTTGGCCATTTTTAAAATACATTTTTCCCCCACATTAACCTCTTTCACTTCTTTTAGAATGTTCCAGAGGTTCCTGTGGCTCTGTTCATATTTTTCAGCCTTACTGGCCTGCTTTTCAGGTCAGATAATTTCTATTCATATGTTTTTTAATTCATTGACTCCTTTGTCTTTTCATTCTGCCATTTTTCTCATCCAGTGAATTTTATTTCGGATATTGTCTTTTTCATTTTCAAACTTTTCATTTAACAATAGTTTTCTTTTTTCTGCTGAGTAGCGTCCTCTTTTCATTCATTTTAAGAGTTAACTTCTGAGGCATGATTATAATATCTACTTTGAAGTATTTGCCTGAGGCGGTCACTATCTGAGTAATCTATGTTAGGCATATGCTGGTTATCTTTTCTTTTGAGAATAGGTCACATTTTCCCAATTCACTACATGTATGGTGATTTGGGTTATAGGCATTTGAATATTAGATTCATATTGAGAATCTGTGTCCTGCTAAAATTTCCCAGAAGATTTTGATCTCTGTTTTAACAGGCATCCAGGTTCAGATCGCTCATTCCGTCTTGACTTCTTTGGACGGTAGCTTTTATGTCAGTTCTATTCTCAATGCCTTTGCTACCCTGGTTTGCATTTGTAGTGCATGTGGACTTCTTAAGGGTTGATCTAGGCAATGGAGAGTGCTTTACATCATGATTCATTTGTGGCAGCTTTGTCGTACTGCCTCAGGCCTCCTCTGCACATGTTAAGTTTGCAGGGAAGCCTGGAATTTGGGAAGCCCCCAATACGTAAACAGTATTTGAGAACCCTCCTTTAGATTGTGGCCTCCACCCCTAATCCATATACTGTTTTTTTAACTCTTCACTTTCCTTAGGGAGTTGTTTATTGTATTTGTCCAGAGTTAAATATTTTAATCAGTGGAGAGATAGGTCACAGTGGCTTTGCTTCAGATTGGTTGGCACCTCAAACATCACCACTTCTTTTAATGCTCAAATTGTCACACTTTTGGATAGTGACTACCTTTCAAGTTGGTTCCGGTGTCTTTTTGCCTTGACTGCATTAAGTTTCAGAACGTTCTTTCATAATATCTAAAATAACAACCCTATTTTTATCAGTGATATAAACGTGATAGATTTTCCTTGTTACATAGGGAGGATAGTGGTGTTTTCTTTCCACATTAGTAGAGGAAACATAAAATGATTTTTGCTTTTTGTTTCAACAAAACTTTGAGAGACTTTAATCACTTAAATCAAGAAGTGATTAAATTAATAACTGATTTGCTACACCAGCCAGAGTATTTGGGGCTGTCAACTATGAGGAATCAAAGAGAGGTAAGATTTAGTCTTCCTTTGGTATTTAAAAACATCTCTAAAGAACAACTTCCCAGAATCTATAAAATTATTGGGAATTTAAGAAATGTTGTAGTGTTGACTGTTGATGTATGGCTTTTGCCCGATGTTGATGTACACAGGTGTGTAAGGAAAGTTTTTCTTAGTTTCTGGGACCAGTATTGTAGTACGAAAGGTCCTAGACATAAAATCCTTGACTTCAAATAGTGCCTTTCCACCAAGGTAGAAAGCTGCTGTATCCTGGAGGTCAAGTTCATAATAATTTTTCTACTTGGAATGGTTCTTTGTAACTGAAGAAATTGAAGTATTGAATTGCTTCAATTCTTTAACATCTTATCTTTCAGTATATGTATCAAAATATCACATTGCATTTCACAAATGCATACAGTAACAATTTAAAAATAGATAGTTTGGTAGGCTGAAAATGGCACACCCCCAAATAGTAAATGCAGTATTACACTCTTTTAAGAATTATATATAGGGCCGGGGATTTAGCTCAGCGGTTTGGTGGCCTGCCTTGCAAGCACAAGGACCTGAGTTCAATTCCTGGTACCAAAAAAAAAAAAAAGAATTTTATATGATATATATCCGTGTATAAAGAACCTTGTCAAAATTAGAGGTCTAAAAGTCATTTTAGTAATGTTCCTGTTTCTGTTATAAATACTTTCCCTTCAATATGATTCGGATGAGAAAAGGGGAAATCTAACTCTAGTTAAGCGACTCAGTGTTCCTTTGAGTACAATATGAAGAACAAAAGAGATGCAAATTAACTCTCCGCTTATTGTGAATCACCATAAAAGACACTTTGAACTTCTCTTTGAAGTTTTTAAATATTACTCCTTGAGAGTTTTTATAGTTTTGTTCAATTTGAATTCATACTCCCACGCAGGGGAAACATTTTCATTTTTATTTTTTGATGAAATTTGGAGTAAAAGAAGTCTATACTTATACTCTCTGGTTTTGCTTCAATAAAGTGATGTGGATATTTATTATTTTAAAAAATGGTTAAAATAAATGCCTAACCTTCTTATACTGTGTAAATTGTATAAGTTTTTTGGCTGGGGATTTAGCTCAGTGGTGCGGCTGCCTGCCTTGCAAGTGCAAGGTTCTGAGTTCAATCCCAAATAACCCCCCCAAAAATTTCAGTAAATTGTATATATTATTAATTATAATAATATTTCAGAGTATGTAAATGTAAACATAGATCTTCAATTAAACTGAGCCATAATTTGGTTCAGAAAATATTCCAGTTATGTGGATTGTTAGTTTCATCATTTACACCAATTATAGATATAGTTGTAGCTCCCTTATTTCTCTGTCAGACTGCCACTGTGATTTCATTGTTTTTTATTGTTAATTTAAACATATTTTGTATAATCTATCACTGATTTAGGAGCTTCAAAACAATGCAATATTATGGCAACTGGGTAGAGAGTTTTCTTCATCTTGATAGTTTTAAGCAAGCTGAAGTTTGGAAAGACAGAGAAAATAATGTTTATAGTTACCATATAGTCCTTTTTTAGAAAATCTTATGTATGCTTACTCATATGTTAATTTGATTTTTAAATTATCTTGTTATGACAGTTATATCATCACAGGATTTTATTATACATTATACTAAAATATGCTTGATGATATCTTTTGTGTTTTAAACACTATAACTTTTTGTTGGGTACCAGAATCGAACTCTGAACCTTGCACTTGGAAGGCAGGTGGGGCACCACTGAGCTTAAATCCCTGGTTCCTAAACATTATAACTATTATGCTTAAATGACACTTCATTAATCATTGGTTAAGTATATATTATACATACAAATATATCAAAACACATTAAAAGTAATAAAATAAATTTAAATAAAGTGGAGGAAAAGGGACTGATAGATCAGAGAAAAGAAAGCTAAACCTAGTAGAATTAAGATATGCCGTGTACAAGAATCCAATAACATCAACGAATGCAAATATTATGTATCACAAACATGAGCTAAGAATAATAATAGCAACAAGAACGAAAATGGGGAAAGAGGGATTTAGAGGGGGAGGGAAGGAGGTGAGTGAGTAGGGGAAGGGGAACGAAAAAAGAAACAAGCTGTGTTACACACGTCGCCACTCCTCACTATGAATGTACATTTCACGTGCTGCAAACATGGTCCAATAAAAGGAAAAAAAATTAAAAAGGAAACCAACCCTACAAGATATAATATGTTCTTGTTAGGAGCTAGAAAATATTTATTTGCATTCTGCTTATTTTGCACAGGTGGCAGATCATCTCTACTTCATAAGTATGTTTCTGCACATCTCAAGAGAGCACTGACTCTCATTATGTATTTAAGGCATTTTAGTACGTCAATGTTTGTAAAAATAATGATTCCCTTGCCAAACTTTCTAAAGATCCTTCTTTCAATATCCAAGTATTGACCCTAAAACCACCACTCCGGTTCTTCAAAGAACCTCTACGGTGGGTGTCCCTTGACCCCAGGCTCATGTGTTCACCTGCGCTGCACCGTCCTTGTCCAAGGTCAGGAGTCAGAGTTAGACCTTTGGAATGCTCACAGGAATATTTTGCATACAGATCAGGCTTTGTGTTCACAGGTAGCTGCTTGTTTGCATCAAAGATATATTTTCTTACACTGCTTATGTAATCTGTGCCATGATATTCATGGAAGCAGAACATTTTAGCAATAATAAGCTTGGTTAACGTGCTTTTCCGATTCTTTCAGAATTGCTCAACAGTATTGTAAAAGTAGTTTGAATCTAGTGTTCGGGTAACAAAGCAGCTTACGTGCTCCATTAGGAGGTCTTTTGGAACTGTTTAGGCAGAGCCTTACATATGTGAAATGGAGACTGGATAAATATGTTTTAATGATTTTGCGTACTTTGTTAGGAAGGGAAGAGCTGTGCCCTTGTGCAAAGATGTCCATAGTGACTATCAAGGCTTCTTCAGAAGGGCAGAAGCCCTCCGGCTGAGCAGCGGAGGTGCAGATGAAGAGGCCTGACCATGGATTTCATACCTTTTCTCTGCTCCACACATCACCGGAAGGGGCCTCACCAAGAACTAATTCCTAATAGGATGTCCAGGCCCGAGACTATCTCAGATGTCTGACTCCCACTTTAAACAAAAATTGTAACCCTCACCTATTTAACAACATCTTGCTCTTAAATTGCGTTCTTCTTTTAGGCACAGGGGCAAAAACTCACTTCTTGGTAGCGGGTGTTTATAAAGAGTTCCTGGTAGTGCCTTAAAATTACCTGGACAGCTGCAGACCTACCAGCCCTTTAATCTCCTTGCCCCTAAAATGCTAGTCTCCTGAAAACTTCTGTCCCACAACAATTGAAACAATTGTTGACTTTTTCCAATGAAGAAATTCAACTTCCTTGCTGACTTTGCTTTGTATTTCACAGGTTTGTGCCTGAAAATTAGATTGTAACTTTCCATCCTTCTCCCATTAATGCATAATCTCTTTCTTCCAAGAACTTGCTCATTTTCTTATCAGGAATTAAGCCCATGCGCGAGATATATCTCACAACACAAAAAATGTTGGACAAAATTGCTAATTTTTTTTTTTTTTTTTTTTTTGAGACAGGATCTCACTACGTAGCTGAGATTGATCTGGAACTCATTATGTAGCTCAGGCTGGTCTCAAACTCACAGGGATCCTCCTGTCTCAGCCTCCCGAGTGCTGGGATTTCAGGTGTGTGCCACCACGCCTGACAAAATTGCTAATCTTTTTCCTTCCTCCAAAGAAGTTCATCACTATAGTCAATAGTGTGACAATAAGCAAATGCTTGTGGTTTTATATTTGCTGTTTTCTTATAGAACTTTCTAGACTGGTCATTGAACTTCAATTGTAAGATAAACAGTGTTCATTTTCAAAGATTAGAACAGAACTAGTCAGACTATATCTAGGTACTTTGGCTGTGCTTTTGACTATGAGAGTACAAAGACACAATAACAAGTTCATTTAATTATCTTGTTTATATACAAGACTCCAGTGTGTTAAAATATTTACTCCCATACCACATGGCACTGAGGAAGAAAATTCCAAGGACTTCCTCGTTACAGCATTTCAATAGGTGAATATTAGGAACTTCTCAACATTCATATTCAGCCTTAGAAGATGATGCTTCTGTTTTATCACTGTGGCGGGAAAATACACAGTTGCCAAAGTTCCTGGATTGTGAAGTTATCAAGACTGGCTTTATATTAATGTTTATAATCACAGCCCAAGTTACACTAAAATGGCCATCGTTACAGAATATAATGCTGTATTATCTGGTGACACATAATTTCAATAAGGGTGCTCTGGGTTCCACTTATTACCCTGTGTGAGCAGTAATCACTGTTCTTCAAGCCTTCTGTACTTCACAGGCTCAGCAGTGGGGAATCCATCACCAACAAGACCCTACCATAGGATTCTGCCTAAGGAGTTGAGCCTAACACCACGTGCGAGGCATCCCAGGCACAGGTTCAGAGGACCTTTCTCTCCTCTCCAGTATCCTGCTTATTCTTTTCATGCTGCCTCAGCATCTGGGTCACCAAAGTTCGATGTTTTTCACTGCCTGTTGGGCCTTGGTCACATTTCTGTCCGAGCTCTTCTTGACCTTCTGAACCACTGAAGCCTTTTTCCAGATGTGTCTGGGATTGGGTTCTCTGAAAACAGACTGAGACTGATTTGCATGTAGGAGGGGTGTGCAGCCTTTGTCGGGGAACAGAGGAAGCAGAACTTGGTAGGAGAGGTGAAATTAGAACATGGTTGTAGCTCAGAGGCCCACTTGAAACTGGGATCGCCCTCTATATTTCTCCCTACTCGCAGCAAGCATGCAAACTGTGCATTTGCTCCTCGCCTAGATGCTGGGCATAGGGCTCCTTTCAAGGCAAAGTTGACAGATGGGCTATGGCAGCCTCTGTCAGGAAAGGGCAACACACACACACACACACACACACACACACACACACAGAGAGAGAGAGAGAGAGAGAGAGAGGCAAGAGAGAGAGAGAAACTCAGCTCAGCTGTGAGGGTCAGCCTCTAGGACTCCCAGCAGCCAAGGAAGGGATTATTCAGTCCTTTCTGAGCTGTCCCACAGTAAGTAGTGTGAGCTGTTTAGTCTGAGACCTTTCTGGCGCATTTTAATGTTGGCCACTTAAACTTAGAAGGGGAAAGTGAAGGTTGAAAAGAGAAATGTAAATGTGCTCTGTTGGAGAAGGTCAGTGGGAAAGTGTATCCAAAAGGCTTCTGAGTATTGGAGACAGAAAGAAGAACGGAAAAAGATCAATAGTTACTCAGCTTGTGCTTTCTTGTCTTTAAAATGTACAATATTATAATGATGCTGGAAGAAACTGTTCATATTTAGCAGTGACACAGAATGCTGCATAATTCACCGCTCTTATTAATACACATGGAAGTTCTCACCTGGATATTAAAGGGTAGTGCATACTAGAAAAAGAAATCTGGAAGAAGGGAAGTAAAGAATCCTCTCAAATTAAAGTCTAAGGTAAAGTGACACTGAATTGCAGGAGAGAGAGCATTGGGAATATAAATCAATACATGTACTACGTTTTATTTGGTAAGTTTTTCTTTTGTTCCTTTCTATATTGTAAGTTTTGAACTTGCAGCTCTCTTCTCTTCGTAATCACTGGGATTCCAGCACTTGTCCTTGAAGCTGCAAATTCTGCTCACTGTTGGCCAAATAAATGTCAACAAGGATGAAATATTCCCTCCTCCCTTGTAGCCTGCGAGGAAAGCAAATACGACTTAGTTTGATAAAACTTTTCTTATGAAGACTGAGGTAACAAAGAAGCTTTGTAAAGCACACAGACTTAAGTCTGTTGCGACACCCTCCATGAGGTCTGCGATAGCAATTAGTTGGCATATTTATTACATTTCTCTCACATTTTATCTTTTCGTAAAGATGAAAATTCAGAAAAGAATTACTGGTCTCCTAATTCCTCCCACAATCATAGAATAAACAAGTAAAATGACCCCAGAAGTTTCCTATCTAAATCAAATATTGGACACATTTAAATTCATAATGGGTGTTAATAAAACATGGATAAACTGTATCATTTTGCGCCCTGTCTTTGGAAGAAAATGTCCTTTATTTAAGACTTCAGATAAATCGGCATTTCCACGCTGTTCCGGGAGCTGCACGACCTCGGGAAAGTTACCACTCCCCTGTGTGAGCTCCACTTCGGCATCTGCCTTTGTACTCAGGGCGCGCTGTGACCTGGGAGATGGGCACAGCGTGGTGTCTGTGTCACTTTTCCTTCTTTCCTTCATTCTCATCTGCTCTCAACTTTTCTTCCCACCTCTTTGCTTTTGTCTTTGTTTGCCTAACGCAGGGCTGAAGGCACAAGGGTTGTTCCGTGGTGACTCCTCCTTGGTGGGGGGCCAGGGCTGTTTATTTTTTAAATGATCTTCCTTAACAGCAATACACTGTGTATTTCAAAAATGAGAAAAAATGAATGTTTGAGGCAATAGATATGTTTACCCTGATTTAAATATTGCACAATGTATACATTTTGAAATGCAACGTGACACCTGCTAAAATTTACCATTTATATATCCATTAACAAATAAAAAACTCCAAAACTCACATTATTATTTCTGGCTCATACAGAAGGACAAATGGATTTTTTGAATGATAATGAAATTAATTTTCAGCTTTACTGAGGTATAATTGGCAAACTTCATATATTTAAGTTCTATAAATTAATGTTTTAATATATACATCATTACATTTGATTATAGTTAAAGTAATTAATTAACAGAGTTACCGTTTTCTTTACTTCAGTTGCTTTTCTTTTTCTTTTTGGTGGCGACACTACTTGCTCTCTACTAGCAAGCTTCAAGCATGCAATATTGCTCACTGTAATCACCCTGCTGCATATTAGGTCTTCAGAACTTATTCATCATTCATAACTGAAGCTTTGTGCCCTAACCCTAGCATTGCCCCGTTTCTTCCACCCCTGGAAACCACTTTACTCTTTGCCTTCATGTGTATGACAATGTTACATTCCACATATGAGTGACACTGCAATTTTGTCTTTCTGCGCCTGGCTTATTCTCCTCAATATAGTGTCTTCCGGGCTTCTCCATGTTGTCACAAATATCAGGATTCCTTTCTTTTTAAACTCTGAATAGAATTCCATTATAATATGTCACAAATATGCCAGATGTTCTTTATGCATTCATCTCTGATGGACGTTTAGGTCATAGTTGTTGTGAATAAAGTCTCCATGAACATCTTTTCAAGATGCTGACTTCATTTTCTTCGGATAAATACCCAGAAGTGAGACTGATGGATCATGTGGTAGTTTTATGGTTAATCGTTTTGAGAATCTCCATATTGTTTTGCATAGTGCTGTACCAATCTCCACTGTACAAACGGTTCCATTTTCTCTATATCTTTACCATCTCTTGTTACCTTTTATCTTTTTGATAATAGCCATTTTAACAGATGTGACTTGATATCTCATTGTGGTTTTGATTAATGATGCTAAACATTTTTTCATGTGCCTGTTGGACACTTGCATATCTTCTTTTGAGAAATATCTATTCAGATTTTGCCCATTTTAATAGAATTGTTTATTTTGCTCACAGTTGAATTATACAAATTCTTTGCGTATTTTGATTATTAACCCTTTATCTGATGTATGGATTATAATACATATAAGTTTGTTAAAATAAATAAAACAAAATCAAACAAAAAGAATAAGCACTAAATTTAGAATTCCATGTAGTAGCTTCTTGGGGTGGTGGTGGATGAGAAAAGGCTGGATATATGGGATTGTACAGGAGCACAAAAGTAAATATAAACTATTGATGTCATCCTAGTGTTTGTATAGGTGAAGGATTTATTATTTTTGAAAAGCTAAAGGCCTAAATAATACATTAAAGTAAATTGCATGGGTCAGAGATAGTGATATGTGCCTGTGGCCCATTAAAATAAAAAAGTGAAAACAAAGTAATAGAGAGTCACAGCCATAACTCGCGTTATCTAGACAGGTGAAGTACAATGGAAATAGGCTTTGGGACTAGAATATGAATACTGGCTTTGCTACTTACCCTTTGGAGATTCTTTGCCAAATATTTCAAAATTCAAACCCACAAAACATCTATGAAGAACTACCTACTTAAGTTTAACTACTTTTCTATGTCAAAATAGATCACAAAAATTTTTTAAAAATCCAACATCGGGGAGATGTTTTATTATTTCTGCAGTTCAAAGGAGAGTTCTCTGGGAGGGCAGAACATAATTTCATGGGTCGCAACATACTTAGTTGGAGGGGATCACAAAAGACCGCTACCTCACAAGGGGATGAGGCACCCTAATCAGGCTATGCATAATCTTGAGTTTCAAACGTATTTTTAGACTTGTCGGGAAGAAGCTACAGGAAAGACAATGGTCTAACAGCAGAAAAGTTAATGAGAACAGACAGAAAGAATTTTCCGTTCCTAGTACCATGCCGAGCACCAAAGCTTATTATTTGCCCCATCTTTGCCTTGAACTCAATTTCCATAAATATGCCAAAGTGAGTACTTGTCTGCTGAAAACATCTTTTTAAACCTATGTGTCCATATTTTCTTAAATAATTTATACGCTTGCCATAATGAAATAATACTGAGCCAAGAAAATGAGTTAAGAAAGGAATCTTTTTAGGGGAAGAAACACTAAAACAGGACTTTTATTTTGAGGGTATTTCTTAAGCCAGATTGAGCTGCCTTTCATGGTCTCGTGGAACTGGAAGAAGACAGTGTAGAGTAAGGAATTTAATAAGAGCGCCTGCATCAATCCGGGACTCCAAAGGGTTGCATCCTCAGGGTAGAGAGAACTGGAAACCCCCACCCCAGAGGATTACAGGAAAAATGGTCTGTTTTTAATTTTGGTAATGAGAGAAATGGAGGAAAGTCTCCTCTGAGATTTTGTAGTTGGCCCCGAGCAGATCCTCACTTGCACCAAGAAGATAGAATTAAAATTGCATATAAATTAAGAAATGAGTATTTAGGATGAAAAATAAAGAAAAGTCGAAATCAGGCATGGTGGCACATACCTATAATACCAGCACTTTGGAGGCTAAAGGAAGTGGAGGATCATGAATCCAAGGCCAGCCTGGGTGACATATCAAGATCCTCTCAGGGCCGGGGATTTAGCTCAGTGGTTCTGCTGCCTGCCTTGCAAGCACGAGGTCTTGAGTTTGATCCCTCATACCAAAAA
>NW_022900934.1:26863561-26877386 GCF_012274545.1 Fukomys damarensis
AAGAGAGAGGAAGAGAGAGAGAGAGAGAGAGAGGGAGAGAGAGAGAGAGAGAGAGAGAGAGAGAGAGAGAGAGAGAGACTGAAATATAAAGGGGATAAAATCCAAACTCAAAAAAGTTAGTTTGGCTAAATTAATATCAAACAAAATAGAATTTCAAAGAAAAAAGATTGTTGAGATTAAAATGATCATTGTATAATAATGAAATGTTTGATTATACTAGAAGATAGGTTTTCTACATATATTTTTATACTCAACAAGGAAGCACGGAAAATATGTACATATATGAAAATAATCAGAAATAAACAAAGGAGTAGATGAAGCCACAATTCAAGTGGGAAATTTAAAAACATTTCTCTGATGGGTGGTGTAGATAATGCAATCAGTAAACACCAATTAATAAGATAAAGATAATGCACATATATAGAGCACCACATTCAAACAACGAATTATTCCAAAATACAGACTATTTGTAAACTCTGACAACATGCTGAGCACTACGGACACCCTCAACACATATCAATGGATTACTTACAAACCCTTTCATTTTAATTCATTTAGACAAATTGTAATTAAATATGTGGAATTTCTGTCTTTTGCTTATGTTACTGGCATGAACTAGAGGTAACTTTATTCACTTTCTTTGTAATCTTCATGATGTTTTGTAGAGAGATCCAAATTTAGGTAGCTAAGAAAAATTCAGGCACCTCAAATATTAAAAAATAAACATTTAATTTTGCCAAAGGAAACAGTACCAGGATTCTGGTCTCCAAGTCCACTCTTCAGTAAAAGGGACCCAGGGCTGTTTAGACAAAAGTGACTCCTCGTGCTGGGGACTTTAAATAAGGAGATCCTGGAACAATTTTGGGGGGCAGAAATCATGGAAGCTTTCAAAAGGTAATGTAAAAGTTATGTAAAAGAATGCATAATTCAGCAAGAAAGCATTTCTACTTGATAAGATTATGACAATTTGAGCATTAAAATAATTTCAAATATAATGCATTGAAGTACATTGAATTAATGAAGAGACCTGATTGTCTGACGCTGCCCAGGCATAGGGTATCTGGACAAATGAATGCGTAACTAACAGAGGCAGCCATGAAACAAGGTCCTGAAGTAAAAAGCCATAGACAAGAGGAAGAATTAAGCATTTATACAGCCTCTTCAGTGAGTGCTGCACTTCCAGCAACCATACAGCTCTTGTTGATGAGGGAAAGTTCTACTTTACTGAATTGTATCCTGTGGCCCTTAAAGAGTTTATTGACTCAGACAAGGACTATACTTTGTATTAAGTGTAGACTATTTTTTGTTTTAGACAGGGTCTCACCGTGTAGTTCAGGCTAGCCCTTAATTCACTATGTAGTCCAGGCTGGCCTTGAACTTGTAATGATCCTCCTGCCTCAGCCTCCAGAGTGATGGGATTACAGTCATGTGCCACCACACCAGCCTATACTTTCTATTAAAACCATTACGTGTGTGATTGACACGGAGCCAGATATTTGAATAGATTATACTTAGAATATGGAAGTGAAAAATGAAAAAAATCAGCATTGTTGAATGAAAGAATGAGCTATAGCTTTAATTTGTTGCAAATCTGAATATTAAGTGATATCCAGATATTAAATGACTCCTGTGATTAAATTATGTAGATTACAGCTTCTCCTCTGTTGCATTTTCACCAAAAATATTAGCTTGAATCAATAAGACCTTTAGAACTAACCCCTACTTACATGATATTGGATGAATAAGCAAAAGGAATCTGAGCATAGTAAGACCCCTGGCCCAATATCTTCTTAATCTATGTGTGACAAAGGGATATAAAAGCCAAACACAGTCATTTTGATTTACCAGCTTTCCAGTACAATTGGGAAAATTTGAATATGTACTGAGTATTAAGTGAGATGAAAATATAAATTGAAAGATGCATATTATTAATTTAACAAAGCACATTACAAAACAGTGTGTGTAGCAAGGTTTTATTTTAATAAAACATGCATAAAAAAGATTCAGAATCATACAGAATAAAGTGCTAATTGTGGCCATCTCTAGGTGTAGGACTGTTGTATTGTTATTGTTTCATTTTGCTTATCTGAATGTTTAATATACAATGAAATACCCCGCTTTTATAAAGACATTAGTTGGGCTTTTTTTTTGTTTTTTTAAGACAGGGTCTCAGTATGTAGTTGAGACTGATGTGGAACTCACTGTGTTGCCCAGACTGGTCTTGAACTCACAGTGATCCTCCTGACTCAGCGTCTCAAGTGATGGGAATGACATTAGTTTTTAAGTGAGCTGAGAATTAAATTTTTTTGGTTTTGGCACCAGGAATCGAACTCAGGACCTTGCACTTGCAAGGCAGCTGAAGTGCCACTGAGGTAAATTCCCCGCCCTCTTAGTTCTTGCTAACTATAAAAGATAAACAGATTTTTGATAATCTTAGCAAGGAAAAAGTGAAGATGGAATTAAAACCAAAAAGCTAGACACAACAAAGATTAAGAATAATAAAACTATGATAAGCAAATATTCATAATAATTCAAAAAATTATTTCAAGGAAAAACTGTCAAGAGTCAAACTGGAGGAAATGCAAACCTGAAAACCTCAACTAAGCATGAAGAAATTAAAATGACACCGAGAGTCTCTCCTCCCACTAAGTCCCAGACTCATAAAGTATTAAGGCTGAGTTCTAGTTTATTTTGCTCAGCATAGTTCTTCTTGTTCCGCCCATGTTCTTTTGCCCTGGCACAATTATTAATGATGTCTCTTTATCCTCAAATGTGCCCTTGTTACATAAACCATAGATGAATTGCATGACTAACTTAGGTCCAGCAAACTTTGAAGGAACAGTTGATTCCACAGAATACAAGGTGCTCCCAAGCATGAAGGTAGTGAAAAGCTGCCAAAATGATTTTAGGACGTTCGTGTTATTGTGACTTCAAAGACAGATAAGAAAAACAAAGAGTAGAAAACAATAGGCCACATCTCCTATGTAAGTGTATGTCAAAATCACAAGTAAAATTTTAGATAACTGAGTCCCTTACCATTTGTTAAAGAGTGAGGATGATATTACATCATGAAGTCCAATAATCGATGGAGGAAAATGATATTTTCAATAATTTTTTTGTCATTGGCATCTCTGTCACACCTGGAATCAGTTGCACAAGGATTGCAGTTCTTAATAATAATGAGAAAACAATAAAATTTCTAGAATGAACACATGAGAATATGTTTATTGCTTTGAGGCAGGCAAAAAATTATTAAATAGGACCCAGAATGTGGTAACTGTAAAGGAAGAGATTGATAAATTGAACTCACTAAGATTAGAACTAACTACTGAATTAAAGATGCCCTCGAAGAGATAAAGTCAAAAAATTGTGGAAGCTTTCTTCCTATTTCACATAGGGGAGGAGGGAGAAAGGAAAGAAGGGCAAGAAAAAATATGAGGAAAGAAGGAAAAAAAGAGAAACAAAGTTTTTGTAAATAGGGAGGGGTGGAGGGGTGAAGGGAGGGCAGGGAATGGGGAAAAAAGAACCAAGATATCTCACATACAGGTACAAATTCACAGTGATGAATGTGATCATAATGTATACCTAAAATGTACCAATAAACTTAATGAATAAAATAATCATGGAAGCTACTTTTAAAGCGTATAACTGACAAATATCTTGTGTCTTGGCTACATAAAGAATTCATACAAATCATTAAGAAAAAGCCAAACACATACCACAAAAATCAAGCAGCCAAACACTTGAAATGAAAATTCAAGTGACCAATAAACATATGAAAAGGCTCTTAATTTCATCGATCACTAAGGAAATACAAAGTGAAGCCACAACGAACTGTCATCACACGCACATAGAATACTAAAGTTAATAAAGTTTGCAGGTGGCAGAAATCAGCAGAAATGTATTAAAATGGTCCATCACTTTGGAAACTATTTGGGTATAAATCTAAAAGCCAATCACACACTTATCTAGGACTTACCAATTTCCCCACAAAATGCCTACACATGCGCACGAAAGACACGAACAGGAACGGTGACAGTGACGTTATTATAATGGCTCTAAACTGGGAGGACGCTGACATATGAATAAATTAGAAGAAGTATGAATAAATTAGTGATGGGAATGGCTCAGTTATTACTAAGCGGTAATAAAAATGAAGGAGCCGCTGCTGGTTCTGTACCATCTCACAAACACAAGGAGGCGCCCAAAAGCCAAAAAACAATCAAGGTATCTTATGGCTGACAGGGTTGAGTCTAAAACAGAGGTGAGAGGAACGTGGGTAGTTACAGGCCCAGAACAGAGTCAAGGGTTCTGACTGTAAATAACCCCCCCATTGCTTGACCTGAGTGGTAGGTACCCAAGTGTGTCCGCCTCAGTATGATTGTGCGCTGCACACTCATGACTGGTGTGCTGCACTCGCTGCTGTTGTGGACTTCGACAAGGTGGTAACTGAAAAACTACTTGGGAAGAAAAAAAGTACTCCGGAGGTAAAAATAAAAAAAATTGTGAGCAAACATCAATGCATATTAGGTAAAGGAAGAATAATATCAATATCACTTGGTTTAAAATCATATAAATTATAAAACCCAGGTATAATTTGGGAATAATTCATGGATTAAATTGTTCTAAAGCTCTTAGGCCCAAGAAATGGTAAATGTAGTAATTCATAATACATTTTAATGATAGTAGGTCAGAGATGTCTATTTTAAATTCTAGTAAAACAACTAAGAAAAATAATAAATTATTGGGGCTGGGGTTTTAGCTCAGTGATTCCGGCAGCTGCTTCACAAGTGCAAGGACCCGAGTTCGATCCCCAGTATCCCCCGCAAAAAATAAAAATAAAAAAATAAATAAATAATTGATTGACATTCTAATAAGGGTAAGTGGAATAATTAAAATACTTAAGCTTAAATATGATCTACTTATAGTAAACAGTAGATCCCTAGTGTGCAGTGGTTCTTACAATGAGCTTACTCTCACATCTGTTGTTTTAAAATAATTATCAGGTTTGCTCTGATGGCCTATACTTCAAACTCTGTGTTGTACCTCCTGTGCTTGCCCCTGACATACATGCAGCATATAAAATGTCACATCTTCACAGTACCTCAGTAAGATTAGATTAAATCTAATTTCCCACAGTCATTCTTCTTTCAAAATTCTCTAGCAGCACAGTCTCCATGACACTTACATTGCAGTGTCGGTTTCCTTTTCAGTTGTACTAATATTGTGTATCTACGTCCAACAAGTACAAAAAAATGTATACATAAAAAGAACTCAATATTATATGCAGATAACTGTAAAACTTTAAAAGGACATTGACTTTAGGGGCATAGCCCCTATTAGTGATGATCATATTAGTTAAACCAGATCATATAACAACTTTACAGATTGGTGCCTAGTTATTCTTAAAAGTAAAACCAGGACATAACATAGCTCCATCTTCTCAAGCAGTGTTTCCAATATAGGGCACAATATCTTACCAACTAAAGTTTGACTATGAGGTGCTCATGGGAGAGTACACACAAAACGATTCATTTGTAAGGAACGATTCATTTGTCTGTTTCAAATCATGAGGACAAACCCACTCACCTGGCCGTCTCTCACTCCTGTCAGTATGGATGGTAATGTTTGAGTTGGGTGATTGCCTGGGTGCTTGTCTCTGTGCTTGTCTTTTGAATGATGGCGCATTTGCTCAGTGCCGATAGAGAAAGCAGATGTTCGTTAGTCACATTTCTTTCATTGACTCAATTATCAATACTTTCCATTTCCCATACCAACTTTTAGATTTCACATCTAGGATTTAGCCATCCTTTTAGAAACCATCTTTTAATTTCCATACCCAATACCTAACTGGTCCCATAGTAGGTTCGATCCTGTCATCTTGTAGTAGAAAGTATACTTTGCAACTGTCTGATTGGTAGTTATTGTTAATTTATGCAAGTGAAGGCTGTGGCCATTTTTTAGCTTACATCGTGGGAACAAGATTATCAAGCAAGATGTCCAGTTCCAAGTTCCAAAGTATCCTTCAATTTACTTCTAATTTTGATTTTGATTTACCTGAATGACATGTTTCTGCAATCGTTCCAAGACACTATTGTATCTGTCAGTATTTCTATATCATAAGAGTTGCAATTGTAGCCTCAGTTTGTGTCCTTCCTAACATATAGTATTAGGAAGTAACTCATATGTAACTATCAAGGGCAACCTTCATGGGGTGAGAGCAGTAAAACTGATCGAGATGTGATATATATATATATATATATATATACACATATATATACACACACACACATATATATGATAAAGATGAATGCAATTATTATGCCTGATAAAGAATTATTTTTTAAAAAAACAGAATATGAAAGCAAGGTCAATGTAATTACTGATGTAATGACTTGGTCTAGTCATTTTCATAACTAGATTTTTTTTGTAGAAATTTTCCATAATGATAAAGCCCATTGTGTACAAGTGAAATCAACTCTTATGAGCAGCAATAATACTAAGAAATGTAGTCCATTTAATCTTCTTAGCGTCCTTAAATATGGATTTCTTGGTTCTAAACAGGGTAGACTTCATTTCATGGGACAATTTTGGATTTTCCAGTTTCACGAGATACAGTATTTTCCTCGTATTTACACCAAACTTTAGTTTTGTTAACCAGGCCCTGAAAGGTATGGAAGATAACGAACAAATGGGATTTTGTGCAATATAATTTGAGCGTAGTTATAATCAATTTGATTAATTAACAATTCCCTTCAGTTAGTGTCCCAATGGTAGGTGATATTTCAGACTGTATTATTTAAAATATAGCTAATATTGTTTTCTATCTGTGGGAAGATTTGAAAATTCCCATTTTCTTTACATTTAAGGCCCCCAATCAATGAGTCTGAAGACTTATAGACAGGTAAAATGATTTCAGAGTCTTTTCTCTGCATTCAGGAGCATTTATGGTCAGTACGAAATTCTAATAAAGCAAGGAACTCATTTTTACAATGAGAAGCTGCCATTTCAACTGGTACAAAATTATTAAAAATTTAATGGTTGAGATAACTAAAGCGAGAGAAGCAACAGTCCATTGATCTTGTCTTCAGTCCATCTGAAACTTTTTTTTCTTCATCTTGCATATTTTTTAATGTTACTGTCTGGAGGCTGCAACATGAGCTGCAGCCCATCAGTCCCCAGCGCTGGTCTCACATGTGAAACACGTGCCCTGTCTTATTGCTCTTCCAATTCTGATAATAGTGTCACTTTTCAGCAATAACTGTAGCGGCCTTCCCAGCAGGATGACCATCCAGCTTGCCATTAGAAAACTTTTATATAAATACTGTTTCTTTGTCTATCTGTGAGGCGCTTTCCCAGGGACGGGGCTGTTATTCCATAATACGGTCACAAGGTGGCGAAATGAGCCTAGGGATGGAAATTAGAAAACCCTTTTAGTCTGAATGTTTTCAGGTGTCTGTTTAAGAAGCTAGGCTCAAATACGTAGCATTTTTGAACATTAATTCAAAGGGGAAAATCATACTTATACAGGCAGTTAATCTTAACTTCTATAGAATCAGTGTAAGCCTCTGGGTCACTAGAAACCAGTGGCTTGTTTAATCTAGCCAAGGAATTCTTTTGGGTAAGCTTTATTCTTTCTACTTGTCCAGAAAACTGGGATGGTAAGAAAAATAATGTTACTGGTATTGCAGAGTTCTGCAGAACTATGGAGTTACCATAGGAGCACAGTGATTCTCATGTAAGGTTCTAAATGTTCAGGATTCCAAACATTGGAATAATGTAATTCAGAAAGACGGTGATCACCATTTGAGTGCCAGTGCCGCTAAAGCAAACCCTTCTAGTGATTCAATGATTATACTAACAGTATTTATAACCTGATTGTTACCAGATCCTAGGTAATGTTGGCTTAGTGAGCTTCTTTGGCTTACTTACTGTTTACTGTTAAAAATAAAATTTCTGGAACCCTTCGCCATCGTTGGTGGGAGTGCAGACTGGTGCAACCACTATGGAAATCAATATGGAGATACCTCAAAGAGCTGGGACTGGAGGTTCCATTAGACCCAGCCATCCCTCTGCTGGGTATCTTTCCAAAAGAACTAAAAGAATCATATTACAGTGATGTACGCACACCTATGTTTATAGCAGCACAGTTTGTAATAGCTAAAACTTGGAAACAGCCCATTTGTCCATCAGTTGGAGACTGGATAAAGAAGATGTGGTTTTTCTATAAAATGGAATATTACTCAGCCATAAAGAATGAGAAATTAGATTCATTCATAGGAAATGAAGGGTAATAAGGGAAAAGAAAAAAATGTGAGATAATGAAAAGATGGGAATAAAGTGGTTGTAAATGGGGAGGGAAGGAGGGGGTGAAGGGAGGGCAGGGACAAGGAGAAAAAATGAGAACCAAGACCTGTCATGTAGAGGTACAAGATCCCAACAATGAATGTAACTGTACTGCATCCCTAAAATGTACCAATAAACTCAATTAAAAAAATAAAATAAAATTGCTGAGGACCAGGCATTTAGCTCAGTAGTGCCGTCGCCTGCGTTGTAAGCACAAGGTCTTGTGTTCGATCTGCAGGTACAATCAGTCAATCAATCACATTTCCAAGAGACAGCACATTTGTACTATTTATGAATGTAACTGTACTGTATCCCTAAAATGTACCAATAAACTCAATTAAAAAAATAAAATAAAATTGCTGAGGGCCAGGGATTTAGCTCAGTAGTGCCGTCGCCTGCGTTGTAAGCACAAGGTCTTGTGTTCGATCTGCAGGTACAATCAGTCAATCAATCAAATTTCCAAGAGACAGCACATTTGTGCTATTTACAGAGCTCTTTGATCCTTATTATATGAATGGTAAGATTCCAAGGGTTTCATTATATTCCTTTCAAGTGATATTGTCAATCAGATGGCATGGAAAGCCACTGGAAGATACAACTGGAAGATAGAAATAGTAGTCGTCTTCCTTGTGCGTGCATGTGTGCACACGTGTGTGTTACTGGGTACTGATCTCCAGCCTTTTTCTATTTGTTTTATTTTGAGACAGGGTCTCTCACTAAGTTATCCAGGCTGGGCTCAAACTTGTGATCCTCCTGCCTCAGCTCAGAGTGCTCAACAATCTCTATAGTCTTATTTTGCTCTTTTAAAAGCTCTTTTTGATGTTCAGCTTTCTAATTTGGGGGAGTTTTATATTTCTGAAACCGTGAATAGGAGCCCCTGATAGACATAATGGGACTTCCCTTTCCCCAGGCCCTTAGTAGCCCTTCTTGTACAAATTCATTTAGATATTTCATCTTATCTGGCATGAGTTCGATAACAAATTCCATAATTTTGGAAAATGGCAATGACTCCAATAAGTCAACGATAAGTTTCCATGTGACATTTTGGTTCTCCATGACATTAGAAAGTTGCATTCTTCCAGAGTTTAGCTTGCAGCATGATAGACATCAAACATGTTGCGTATCAGTATCAATATTCTTAAGACTGGCGACTAACTTAAAAATTCATGTAATGCTCAGTGCGGCTGGCTGGCAGGTTTTGTGTTCATGAGAACAAAAAGCCTAAAAAAGAGTTTGGATGTGGCATCAACTCTCTAGTTTTCATTTTCATTTTGGATTCTATCTATTTGGGTCTTCTCTTTTTTCCTTTTAGTCTAGTTTTAAAATTTTTTGTCTTTTTTAAAAAAAACAACTTTTTTTTCATAGTTTTGAGTGTTTATTATGCATTTCTGATCTTAGCCGTTTCTTCTCTCCAGTACTTTGTAATTTGGTTTTCATCTGTATGAAGTATCTTTCCCTTTATTTTCACTTTTAGTTTATGTGTGTCCTTTTTGGTGAGGTGAGTTTTATGTTCACAGCTTATTATATTCGGTCTTTTTAATATTTCTAATCAGCCAGGCTAAATCTTTAATCGCAGAGTTTAATCCATTCACACTCAAGGGCCTTATAGATAGGAAAGAGCCTACTCCTATTAATTTTTGTTTTCTGATTCTTCTTCATAATCTTTGTTTCTTCTCTTTCTGTTTATCTTTGTGGTTTGGTGGTTTTCTATTTCAGTAAGGTTTTTTTATGTCTTCTCTATGCATGCGCTACTAAGGAGTGTTGTACTTTCTCATATTTTTGTGATAGTATCTACCATTCCTTTCCTTTTAATAAAGGGGCTTCTAGTAGGAACACATGCTTAAAAGTGATTTATTAGAGTTAGGTATTAATTTTCTCATTGCTTGCTTGTTTAAGTCATCAACTTACTCAAATTTATCTCACACAAAACGTCAATCGTTGTGACTTGTCTTTGTTTCTTCCTGGGAAGTCTGCCTACCTTGGAATGCATGGAAAATCTTCCACATTTATGCAAAATTCTGAGTTGAGATGTGTGATACATTGTCATCCTTCTGCTTGATTAACCTCAGTATCTTCTCTTCTTTTTAGTTCATCGCACACAACCCTGGCCCGTATCCAAAACTAATAGAAGAAAGGAATCATCCTGCTACAATGGTCTCTGTTCATTCACTTGCAACACAGCTCTCCATTTTGCAGCATATCAGTATGAAGTCCAATTTAATGATCATTGTCATCCTTCTTATCTTGATTCAAAAAACTCCAGGTAACCCAGGCTTCTCTCAAGGTTCTTAGGTCTTTTTCTTCTCTCATTGAGTTTATTGGTACTTTTTAGGTGTACAGAATAGTCACATTCATCATTGGTCTTGTACCTTTTCTTAGGTCTTTTTCTTCTCTCATTGAGTTTATTGGTACTTTTTAGGTGTACAGAATAGTCACATTCATCATTGGGATCTTGTACCTTCACTTGACAGGTCTTGGTTCTCATTTTTCCCCTTGTCCCTGCCCTCCTTTCACCCCCTCTCCCTTCCCTATTTACAAATTCTTTATTTCCATTTTTTCATTTTCTCACATTTTTTTCTTTTCCCTTATTTCCTTTCCCCTACCCTTCCCACTTCCCTTACGCCTTTAGGCCTTTTCTTCCTATTTCACATTGTCCGTTCTCCGGTCTTTTATGTAGTATTGGTATCTCAGGGGCCTCTGAGATGACTCGGACCTGTATACATTGGGTAGTACTTGAAGTTTTTCTGGCCAGGTAGGTGGCAAATGTTATCCTTGAGGTTTGCCACCTAAAGGTCCCATCTGGTCCTTCTCTGCCAGGGGAAATTTAAGAGGTTGTTCTTGTTCCAGCAACAGTAGAGAGTCAAAGCATCAAGCATTTTAGGCAGTGCTGCTACTGCGATTGGAATGTGATTCATGGGTTAGGTTTAAGAGACTGAATAAAAGCCGAGAAAGTGTAGGAGGAATGAAGGACAGTTTGATTTTGGATAGTGAGTTACAGTGGGAGGTTGTAAGACCTGAGACAGAGTAATATTGGGAAGATGAGTGAGGATGGGCGTGGGGTGAATAATTACAGAATTTGGCTCGATTGATGTTTCAGTGTATTCTAGAGAGCAAATATCTTTTGTTGAATGAAGCTAGCGGTAGGGTTGGGAAAATGAAGTTGGGAGGAAAATCTGTAGTTGGACTGTGTTTTGAATTGATACTACGAATTGGGATTGGATGTCTTTTATAATGTTGTATATGTGTTATGTTTTATAATTGGGACTTGAGTGGTTATCAGAAAATGTGGGCCTTGAGTTGAAGTTAGGGGTTCAACTCAAGTGGGTGACTTATTTAGGTGGGACTTATATATCAGGGGCTGGCTTGGTCTAGGTATGTGGGTGATTAAGCTTGATAAGACAGTTTAATTCATCATAGCAGGTCTGTGGCTACTAGAATGGGAAGAATATTAACCTTTTATCACGTACATATTTTTCCCCTTCTGAGGTTGTTTTCTCATTTTGTTAGTGAGTTCCTTTTATGTGCTGAAGCTTTTAAGATTGATGCAGGCTCACTTGCCTGTTTTTGCTTTTATTGCCTGTGATTGTGCTACGTAACAAATTGCTAAGGCCAAAGTTAGAAAGATTTTCCTTGTGTTTTCTTCTAAGAGTTTGATAGTTTCAGATATAGGTGTAAGTTTATAATCTATTTTTAGTTGATTTTTGTACATGCTGCAAATAAGGGTCAATCTCATTATTTCTCATGACATTCTCCAATTTTCCCAATAGCACTTCATTGAGGAGATTATGCTCTCATCAGTTAGTGATGATCTGCTATATAGTTCTGCTATGTAGCTCCTATATATTGTTCTGCTATATAGTTCCTACCTAACGACATTTTGCTGTAGATTTTTTTAAATTGCTGAAATGAAATATTAACATAATATTTGCTCAACAACAACAACAACAAAATTAAATAAGAATGTGGGAGAAAATTTTTGAAGGTAATGGATAGGTTTATAGCATGGATTGTGATGATGGTTTCATGGTTATTTCCAAACTCATCAAGATGTATAAGTCAACTGTAATCCCAGCACTTGGAAGGCTGAGGCAGGAGGATCGCTGTGAGTTCGAGATCAGCCTGGGCTACATAGTGAGTTCCAGGTCAGTCTCAACTACATAGTGAGACCCTGTCTCAAAACACAAACAAAAAAACGTATAAGTCAAATGTATACATAGAGTATGTGCATATCAATCAATAAAGCGGCTTTAAAAAGAAGCAGGAAGAATAAACACTGGTTGATAAACATTTAATGCTATTTTAAAATTCTAAGAAAGTTTCTTGAGTGTGACTTCTCAGCGACAATGAAAAGCAATAGATAGAACAGTAGATAGTGAAGATAAACGAAATCAGAATCTGAAATATTCTCAAGTATCTCCTATCAAACCCTGGCGTGCACAGAGAGATAGGGAGCAGTCTCAACCCGGCCCTGTGTAAAATTAGTTATTCTTTCTTGAGAGAGGTCTAGTTCAGAGTCGTTGCATCTGAAGTTCTTCTTGTCCTCCCCTTCCCTTCCTTCAACATTTTCTCACTCACCTCTTCCTTCCTTTGCCATCTGCCTCCCTCTTCTTATCTCCCTACGCACTTATTTCTCATCTTCATTTATTCTCTTTTTTGAAAGACTCTTGCTATGCTTATAAGGTTCAGGTGCCACATCGGAAGAGTGGTAGAAACCACAGGTGGGTTTGTAACCCCCACCCACATACAAAGACGGTGCTCCGTGCTTCAAAAGTTGTACATAATGCTGCTTCCTTAATAACTATTTGATATTTATCTCCGCAGAATTTATGGACAGGAACTGTTCCAGATGACCTTTCCCACTGGGACGGTCTTAGACATTTTTTCTCTTTTTATCACCCCAAAATATGCATATGAAATCAAACTGTTCAAATGTCAAGACTCTGTCTTTTAACTTTATCTACTCCTACTGTTGAGTCAAGGGGTTTAGGTAGGATGAATTTTGACAAATGTTCGTTGAATAAATGAATATATAAATAGCTATGGTTCATAAAGGTATATGGGGAAGAGGTTGGACCTTACAAGTTGAATGGGGGAGGCTCCTACCTGGGTACACGGGTGGCAGAGAAATAATGTATATTGTATTGATATGGAGTTCAGATGGAGTTGTTAGAAAGGGCCCAGAGACTATCTTTCTTTTTAAATTTATGATATTTTAATTTGCTCTTACAAGGTTCCCACTGGGCAACGACTATAGTTGAATGTGAGAAGTCTTTGCAGGTCTGTGGCTTTCATTTCAAGCAAGAGCCCATGAGTAAATACTTAGTAACTCTTACAAAGGATCTGTGCTCTCTTTTTTTCCTAAGACCTACTAAATCAGAACTTCTTTTTCTTTTTTTTTAAATTTTATTGAGTTTATTGGTACATTTTAGGGATACAGTACAGTTACATTCATTGTTGGGATCATGTACCTTTACATGGC
>NW_022900934.1:26882073-26884268 GCF_012274545.1 Fukomys damarensis
GCACGCATGCCGCTGGGTGATCGCAGGCAGGCAGGCAGACAGGCAGCTGAAGAAACCCCCTCCAGGGTCTTTGGGGCCTTCCTGGTCTGTTGTCGCGCAGGCCGGGAGCTCCCGCGCAGGCCGGGAGCTCATGCGCACGCCGCCGGGTGATCCTAAATCAGAACTTCTGAGAGTCCTGATGTCCCTGATGTGAATACATTTAAAAATTCCCTGGTTATTACAAAATATGACATCTTTTTTACCTCGTCCTTCACAAACACAGCCGAGATCTCTTGATCTGTTCCAAACTCTCCCTCCCACCTCCTTTTCCCACACAGGGGGCTCAGCGTCAGAGAGCTGAAACACAACATTGTACAAAGGAGCAGAGGCAATGCTGGGATTCAAAGTTAGATCTCCCGTGACTTCAATTTACAGATGGAAAGATCATCAAAGGTGACATTAATATGGTGCGGGTGTTACAACTTGTGTAGTGCAAGGCAGTGTCGGATTAGGAAAGCTGTACATATGTCTTTGACAAAGGCTTTATTTTTTTAATTATTTATTTTTTGAGTCACTTTCGGTAAAATCCTTTTGACTCCATACTCTGTCTTCTTAATATCCTTGGGGGTGTTCTCTTGTAGTCATGCTTCCTTACTCCCGTTGTTACTGTTACATGCAAACTAACCATGGCTATGTCTTTCCCAGATGGTTTCTTCAAACACCACAATGACAGGAACCAAGAGCCTTGGAATCCATGTGAGCTTTATCAAGGCATGTGCAAAAACCACTGCAGAAAATATGAAATTCAGTGCTTAACCTGTCTCAATAATCAAAGGTGTTGCCTGAAATTTTCTATGAAAATACACACCTAGTTCTAAAACTGGAAAGGAGGAATAGAGCTCCAATTCCAACTTGTCAGTTAAAAACACTTGACACTCAGAAGTTTGAATTTCGACCACATCATCCTGTCTTGTAGCAATTCCTTTCCATTCTGGAACACTTTCCCATAAAAACGTCTTCCTGCTCATGTGTGTGTCTTTCATCTGTGAGCAGTCATCATTGGACAGAAGAGGTGAGGCTGGAAGCTGGGAAGCCAAGAAGTCAGGAAAAGGAGCTGGCCAAAACAAAAATGAAAACAGCAAAACCAAACCAAACCAAGCATGACACTGGGATAGCTCAATAGATGTAGAAGGGATTGCAGAAGGAGAGGTTTGCTTTTCTGCTCTGCTTTGGCCCCGTTATGGAGGGTGCAGAAAGAGACGACCATTGCATTGAGCCTAAATGATTCAGTGAACATGTAGGAGACACCTTTAAGTCCTCTCACTAAACATGGAGGCTCAGGACAGTGGCAGCAGGGTGGCCTTTGGTATCTTTAGAACTAACCTACTCTGCTTGGTATCGGCCACTGTCCTTGGGAAGGGCCAGAACCAGATGGATGGGAACTGAGTATAGGGATTTGTTGGAGAAATTGGGGTAAAAGTTTTGAAGTGGTAGAGCTGTTGGAAAGTGAACTACACCGGGCATTTTTCTGGTTGGAGGCTGGAAGATGATTTCTGGCTGTGGGACCGAGCTGAGGTGATTATGGTGCTAGAGAGAGAGAGAGAGACGCTGCACAGAAGCAGGCACTTATGGGGAGGCCTTTCATTCCTGCAAACTGGGGAATATTTTTTTCCTAAACTGAAACTTAGCTCACAACTAATATTTGACATTCTGTGAAATTTTTTGTCTCATGTATACTCTTCCTCTGTAGCTAATGTTTCTTTTCTTTTTTTTTAAATTGAGTTTATTGGTACAATCTAGGTATACAATACAGTTGCATTCATCATTGGGATCCTGCACTTTTACATAATAGGTCTTGATTCTCATTTTTTCCCTTTGTCCCTGCCCTCCCTTCATCCCCTCCTCCCCTCCCCATTTACAAACACTTTGTTTCCATTTTTTCAGTTTCTCATATTTTTTTCCTCTCCCTTACTACCTTTCCCCCACCCTTCACACTTTCCCTACACCTTTAGCCCTTTACTTCCTATTTCACATTATTAATTATCTCGTTAGGGTCCTGTGTACTATTATAGTTTTTCACACCAAAGAAACTATTCGGTATTTCAGTTAAAGAAATCTCTGTATGACCATTAAAAATAGGGAATCCTAAAATAAAACTAAAAAGGAAAGTAAAAGAGAAAAGGTAATGATGTAACATTAAAATAATCCTAAATTCT
>NW_022900934.1:26885826-26896778 GCF_012274545.1 Fukomys damarensis
CTCCTCTGCTACTTCATATGTTCCTATCAGTCTTATGTTATTCTTCTTTGCATCATCTAGGTGTTTTTGGATCAATTTATCATGATCTCTTACTGTTTTTAAGAGACCTCTCTTTTCATGGTCACTGACTGCAATCTTATCTTCTATATCTGAGAGTCTATCTTCACATTCTTTTATTCTGTTGCATACACTTTCAATAGAGTATTTAATCTCCTGGATATCTGAATCTGTTTTATGGATTCCATTTCTTTCCTATGTTGGGCGTTTATTTTTTCCATTTCTTTCTTATGCTGGGCCTTCATTTTTTTGTCAGTTTCTGCTCTAGAGTCTCGAATCACGACTTCCATTTTGCTCACTATCTCTATGGTTATCTGGGAAATTAGTTCTGTTTTGAATTTTTCTAGAGCCTGATTGATCTGTTTTGTTACTTCCTGTGCTTTGAGTTCAGGATGTCCTGGTGGTTCACTATCGGCCTTTTCATCCTCATTTGCCCTACTGTTTGCCATTGGTAAACTGGAAGTCTGTCCTTGTATTTTGCTTACGTGTTTTCTCATTTTTATTTTTGTTGTCGGACTGTCCTTGGTTTAATGTCTGGATTATCACCCAAATCTTCCTGATACAGTTGCGCCCTACTTTCTGTGTCTCTAATGACCCACAGACATTCTCATCTTCATAACATCAGAGAAAGCAGCTCATCAAATCAACCACAATACTTTACCCCAACTGAGCAATCAGCAACACATTAAGAGCAAGCACAACTTTGATACTGATCACCGGTGGTAGTCACTAGTCTATCACCCTTAAATCATTTGAATTAAATTGAAATCAAGAAGCAGTCCAGAACATGTCTGCAGTGAACAAAATTTCAATATAGTGTACTTACCATTTAATGGCTCAGACAGAGCGAGGATGCAAGACCCCTGATCTCAGTTAGCTGATGGCTGAACCCCATGAAGCTGACTGACCTTGGGCTGCAAGGCCAGATTGAGTTCCCCAACCTTCTGAACTGTTGAACTCCACAACGTTCTATTACAGGTTTCCCACGCCCTTTCTTTAAAGATGTTCAAAGTTGGGAACTCAGAAAAATACTCTTGATGACCACCTCTGCCTCTGTAGAGTGGGTCCAAAGACTGGCACAGTCAGGAGGTCTGAGAGTGAGTGTGGGGGGGTTATAGGGGTTCAGGGGCTACCTGCATGGCTACCTTCCCTGCGCTTGAGTGATGGTGGCTGGGTCAGGAGCAGGTGTGGCTCTCCTTCCCGCGGTGGATCGGGGCCCAGGCTGCCTCCCAGTGCTTGAGCAATGGTGGCTGGGTCGGGAGCAGGCATGGTTCTCGCTAATGCTTCATTTTGCTTCCTTTTGGATACAACCTTCTAGAACCATTGTTCCTATCTAAGTTCTCAAAGTTCTAGATTCCTGGTCTCACTTCATCCTAGAGAAATCTAGTTGCTGGGCTTATTGCTTCACTGAAATGGCCTAGCTTTGTCATTAAAGCCTTTCTTGGAGAAAAGTTTAAGTATTCTTTACATTTTATCACTTATTTGGCCTCTAGCTGTCTTTTTGTTGTTGTCGTCTCTCCTTAAACCTCTTGTTTGCCCTGACTTTTGGGTGTCCTTTCTTAGCAACTTTTGGAGTTTCTTCTACCAGCCATCTCATGATATTTATTTGACATCCCCCCACTCTCTCTCCATACATATGCTTATTATCATTTAGACACATAGCCATCCCAGGCAAAGTCAATGGATCAAAGGACACACCTCAAATGACCAATTTATACAGCTGGGTTTTAATTTGCAGGTAACCTAGAAGTCTGGTGAGAAAGTTTAATGGTGTTTATATATTTGATATTCACACACATTCATACATTTGTCAGATAGAGAACAAAGACTTGGTAGAGGCCTAGTTTCAAGGTGGGACACAGAAATTTGCTGGCATAAGTGGCATAAAAAAATAAATTTGACTCTTTGGAAGAAAGTGTTGTTCCTGGGTCCAGCATCGTACTTCAGGTATAATATTTCCAGACTTTCTACATTAGTAGCATTTGAAGAGGAAGAGCGAGTGTAGAATTCCAGGTTTAAAGTACAGGTTCTAACTCCTAGGGAAAGAAACACGACAATGGATGGAGTTAAAAGGACTTGCTCTTTTTCCCCATCGCTTCACCATAGCTGTGCAATCTCAGGCAGATTCTGTTTTTGTGTATTCAAACAAAACTGCATCTCCAAGATCTAAGCTCATGTATTGAACTACATATTTACTATGTTCTCTTGAATTTCTCAGCCATTTCAGACACAAAATGCTCCCAAATGAACTCCAAATCTACTCACCTAGCTTTGTCCTTGTCTCTCTTTCCCCAATAATTAGCCCCTATAATTCGTCCTATTGTTCATATCAGAAACACGGGAGTTATTTTTGTTTCTGCAATTCTTCTCAAGCCATCACATCAAAATTATTAAAATAGCTGGGGATTTAGCTCAGTGGTTCAGTGGCCTGCCTTGCAAGCGCAAGGACCCGAGTTCAATCCCCAGTACCAAAAAAAAAAAAAAAAAAAAAGTGTACTTTAGTCCCAGTTCCTACATTCATCTCTATTAAATGATGAAATTGAGGGCAGGGATTTAGCTCAGTGGTTCTACCTCCTGCCTCCCAAGAGCAAGATCCTGAGTTTGATCCATGGTACTGCAAAAAACATGTTAAAAATTTTTTTAAATGATGAAATTGAAATTTGTTTTTTCAAAATTAATTTCATTAGTACATTTAAGGTGTACAATATAATGACAGTCATTGTTGGAAATTTGCACCTTTATGTAATCCATCTTGGTTCCTATTTTTCTCCATCCCCCTTCCCTCCTTTCAACTCCTCCATCCCTCCCTATCTACAAAGACTTTGCTTCCATTTTTTCATTTCACATATTAATTCCATTCCTTCTTTTCTTTCCCCCACCCCTCCCTTTTCCCCTTCCCCTTTGCTACTTTTCTTCCTATTTCACATTATCTATTATACCTTTTCATCCTTATGTAATACTTTTAATTTCTCACACTAGAGAAATGATTCAGTATTTACATGTGTGTGTTCTATTTATTTCACTTAAGAGTGCCACCTCAATGTGCACCCATTTAGCTATAAATGTCTCATTTTTAATGCCTGAGTAGTACTCCATTTTATAAATTTAGTACCTTGGACTAAAACGCTAAAGGTTTCTAAAGAGATTTTTCATGTTGAGAAGTGAGTTTGTTTTCATTTTAATTGCTGTTAGTAGTCTATCAAATGGAGCCTTTGAAATTTGTTATTTTATAAGATCCTTCTTTTTCTTACAAGTGTGATATCAGTTTCTCTCTTTTGCTTTCAAATTTCATTTTCTCCACTGTGCATCAGTACACATAGAGATGTTGGGGAATATAAATAAAAATAAATTAAAGCCTATAATTAAAACCTATAATTAAAACCTATAATTTTGGTACAGCAAGCTATGGAGGTGTGAAGTGGCTCCCAGACCCTGACTGCTGGGGATTTTTCTCTTCCTTCCTGAAGAGTTTTAATAAATGGCCAACATTTCTTTTAAATCTTTGAGTCTGATCATTCTTGCAAAAACAATTTGGTATAGTTTAGGGGAGTCCAGGAAGAACAGAGTCATGCCCGCATGGAGGTGCGGTGCTGTATCCTCTTTTGTGCCTCCTTTCTGTTGCCCAAAGGTGGCCTACCTTAGCTCCACGCCTGACCTCAGAAACCCTTTGTTTTCAGGCAGAGACCACAGACTGAGCCTGACTGTATTTTTTGCCTGTCTGTCCTTACAGACCAGAGAAAAACTAGATTCCTTCTGTTTAGATCATACCCAGCTCTACGGTCAAATGGTCAAGGAGAAAGTCCATTTCTGTTCTGCTTACTTTAAACTACTGTAGTGTCACTTAATATATTTTGTAATTTGTGGCCAGAGATAATACTTAGACTACCAAGTTTTTTCCTGCTTTATCCTGAGAGCAAGATATCCCAAAGATTTTTCTAATAGAAAAGCCTGGAAATCTCCTGTTTGGGCCAGAAAGCAGTCACAATATTTGTGGAAAGAAGAGGCTTACAAAGGAAATAAAAATCCTAAACTCTATCCTTCACCAACACACCCATGACAGGGTGAAAAACTTAACTTGTGAACCTCAAAGGAAAACAAAACAAAATAAAATAAAAACCAGAAGAATTTTTGCCTTTTCAGATATATATAAAAGCTCATTGGGGGACAAGAAAAAAATAGTTTGTGGGAGTGCAGACTGGTGCAACCACTATGGAAATCAATATGGAGACACCTCAAATAGCTGGGATTTTTGATCCAGCCATAACTCTGCTGGGTATCTTTCCAAAAGAATTAAAAGAATCATATCACAGAGATATATGCACACCTATGTTTATAGCAGCATAGTTTGTAATAGCTAAAACTTGGAAACAGCCCATTTGCCCATCAGTTGGAAACTGGATAAAGAAGATGTGGTTTTTCTATAAAATGGAATACTACTCAGCCATAAAGAATGAGAAATTAGAGTCATTCATAGGAAAATGGATACATATTGAGGATATACTCCTAAGTGAAATAAATAAGTCACACATGTGTAATAAGGGAAATTAAAAAATAGGAGAAAATGAAAAAATGGAAATAAAATGTTTGTAAATAGGGAGGGGAGGAGGGGGTGAAGGGAGGGCAGGGACAAGGGGAAAAAATGAGAACCAAGACCTGTCATGTAAAGGCACAAGATCCCAGTAATGAATGTAATTGTACTGTATATCTAAAATGTACCAATAAACTCAATGAGGAAAAAAAAATAAAAGAGCATCTTAAGATTTCAAAAAAATAGTTTGTTTTAGAAACACTTTAAGTAGAGGAAGTGATTGTTTATTTGTCTTCTTTCCATATTTCCTTTCATTCTTTTGTGCTACTGCCTCTTACAAGAAATTTTACTGGATTACAGAAGTTCTCGCTGACCTTATTCTTCTCTTCATCTTGTATTTTAAGTAATAGAGTAAACCTGTATCTAGCGAGAGACATCGAACAGTCTTAACATTCAGTACTTGCAAATGAGCAATTATGTGTTCACATGTAAGGCAACTTACTTTCATTCTTTTTTTGTGATGGGGAGGCGGGCAGGGATGGAACTCAGGACCTTGTGCTGGCAAGGCAGGAGGTGGCACCACTGAGCTAAATCTCTGGCCCGGTAATTTATTTTTGAATAAGAGGATTTATTCCTTTCAAAGGCAAAAAGTAAAACACAGTCCGCAGACAAAAGCTTTACACTTGCATTGCAAACTTTTGAACTAAAATTATGCTTGGGAAAGCATCATTCTATCAAACAATTGTTTAAGAAAAATTTAGAATTAAGTAACTTTAATGGAGTGCTGTACACAATCTAGAAAATCTTCCTGGGATTATAGTATTCTACTAGGGATGTGCGTATTTGAACAATTTTCCATTCACTAGGCTTTTTTAAGCTTTATAGAGGTAGAGGTTAACTCATAAAATAGATATCATTATAAAAGTTCATTTTGAGTTGAATCCACCTGTCTTCTGTTTGGTGGAATGGTTTGGTTTTGTTTGTTTTTGGTACTGGGGATCAAACTTGTGCTTGCAAGGCAGGCAGCGGAACCACTGAGCTAAATCCCCAGCCCTGGTGGGATGGTTTTGAGTGTTTTTGCTCTTTAGACGTCAAACAGGTGTAGGTGGTTTTGTAAATTTATTTCAGAATTCTTTTGACTGGTTGTATTTGTCATTGTTCCTCTGAATTAGTCTTTATATCTTATTGGCTTCTTCATTGTTTGAGTTCAATAAAATGAATGACATTTGTTCACTTTATATTTGCATGTGTCATATTTTTATTTTGCATATGTATATTATGCCCTATATGTTATAATTTATCATAATAAAGACATATATGTAGAATGTGTATCTGTAGTTTGGTGATTTTTTTGCAAGAAAAGCAGAGTAATACCAAATGTCTTAGTTTGAAACAAACTGTTTTTAGCTGAATGATGCTTTTTTTTCCTAGTGCACCTGTAATATCATGAAGACTAATTTTGCTCTGATCTAGTGTGCTGATACAGATCAAGAATTGCAGAACTCAGACCTATGATCAAGGTCCCCCCTCTGGCTGTTACACTCTGTTGTTAATATAGTGAAATCGATCAGTCTTCTATTTAATGATAACACTTTGTGCATCTTAAAAATCCCTTCCTACCACAAGGACAGGAAAATATTAACCCATATTTTCTTTTTTATTAAATAATTGAATTTATTGGTATATTTTAGGGATACAGTACAGTTACATTCATTGTTGGGATCCTGTACCTTCACATAACAGGTCTTGGTTCTCATTTTTCCCCTTGTCCCTGCCCTCCCTTCACCCCCTCCTCCCCTCCCCATTTACAAACACTTCATTTCCACCTTTTCATTTTCTCACATTTTTTTCTTTTCCCTTATAACCCCTCCCCTTCCCATCCCACCTTCCCTACACCTTTGCCCCTTGCTTCCCATTTTACAATGTCAGTAATCTTATTAGGATCTTATGTACTATTACAGTTTATTCACACCAGAGAAACTATTTGGTATTTACACATGTGTGACTTATGTATTTCACTTAGGAGTATATCCTCAATATGTATCCATTTTCCTATGAATGACTCTAATTTCTCATTCTTTATGACTGAGTAATGTTTCATTTTATAGAAAAACCACATCTTCTTTATCCAGTCTCCAACTGATGGGCAAATGGGTTGTTTCCAAGTTTTAGCTATTACAAACTGTGTCGCTATAAACATGGGTGTGCATATATCACTGTGGTATGATTCTTTTAGTTCTTTTGGAAAAATTCCCAGCAGAGGGATGGCTGGGTCAAATGGAACCTCCAGTCCAAGCTCTTTGAGGTATGTCCATATTGATTTCCATAGTGGTTGCACCAGTCTGCACTCCCACCAGCAATGGAGAAGGGTTCCTTTCTCCCCACAACCCCACCAACATTTGTTATTGTTTGATTTCTTGATAGCAGCCATTCTTTGTGGGGTGAGGTGGAATCTCAGTGTTGTGTTCATCTGCATCTCTTGAATGACCAGTGATGTGGAACATTTTTTCATATATTTACTTGCTGCTTTTACTTCTTTGTATAAGAAATGTCTGTTCATTTCAGATGCCCATTTTTGTATTGGGTCTTTTGATTTGGGGGGGCTGATTTTTTTGAGTTCTTTATATATTCTCGATAATAGTCCTTTGTCTGAGGAGCAGCTGGTAAAATTTTTTTCCCAACAACATTGTAGGTTGTCTCTTAGTTCTGTCGATGCTTTCTTTTGTAGTGCAGAAGCTTTTTAATAAGATGGGATCTCAGTTGTTGGTTCTTTCTGCTAGTTCCTGTGCTACTGAGGATTTAGAACATGAAAGGCTTTAATGGCCAAGCCTGAAAGTGGCACTTATCATTTCTCTCCTCATTCCGTTGATCAATTTTGCATTGTCAAGAAATCACAAGCTTTGGCTAAAAATTGTTTGGCTTTCTGAGATTCAGAAGAACTGCTGGTCCTTCTTTTTTGGACACAGGTGAGCCTCAAAGGCTGCACCCCCTTGGTGGGGGTTTTGCTCACCAACCAAGAATACAAGACAAGGTAGAACTTCCTAAAGTCAGGATGGAGGCATCATCATGGAGAAGAAGAAATATATCAACCTGTGCTTCTTCTTAAATAAAATTTGTTCCACTTTCACAGTGGAGACCTTTACTAAGTTTGTCTATTTGGCTTTTAGTGTCCAGATTTACGAATCAGTGACTGCTGTGTATCTTTGATTCCTACCTGTTTTGAATCAGAGTCCTTGCTCTGGTCTTGTCTCAGCTTCAACATCCTAAAATGGGGTGGGGAAAGAAGTACAGAGTTTCCAGCAGATTTAGTGTTTTTATTTTAATATTTAAATCTTTGATCCATTTTGATTTTAGTTTGGTACATGGCAAGAGACAAAGGTCTAGTTTTAGTCCTCAGGATGTGGAAAACCAGTTTTTCCAGCACCATTTATTAAAGAGGCAATCTTTCATCAAGTGAAGGTGTTTGGCCCTTTTGTCAAAGCTGAGGTGGCTGAGCATTTGGAGCTATTTCTGCATCTTCTAATCTGTTCCATTGATCCGTGGATCTGTGTTTTTTGCCAATACTATGCTGTTTTTGTCACAGTAGCTCTGCAGTATAATTTCATGTCAGGGATTGTGGTGCCCCTTTGTTGCTCAGAATTGTTTTTGCTATTCTAGATCTCTTCTGTTTCCAAATGAATTTTAGGATTGTTTTCTCTAATTCTCTGAGGTATGCTATTAGGGTTCTTTAAATCAGGATTGCATTAAATCTGTATAACAATTTAGGAAGTAGGGTCATTTTAGCTATACTGGTTCTTCCTGTCCAAGAACAAGGGATATCTTTAGGTTTTCTATCCTTTCTTATCTCCTTTTAAAGAGTACTATAGTTTTCAATGTAAAGGTCTTTTACTTCCTTTGTTAGATTGATTCCTAAGTATTTCATTGTTTTCAATGATATGGGAAAGGTGTGGTTTTCCTAATTTCTTAGATCTGCTGGAAGATAGAATAGGTAGAACTCTTGAAGATACTGGTGTAGGCAAAGACTTTATGAACAAAACCCCAATCACATGGGAAATATCACAAAGAATCAACAACTTGGATCTCATCTCATTTAAAAGCTTTTGCACAATAAAAGAAATCACCAACAGAGCAAAAAGACAATCCATGGATTGGAGGAAAAAATTTGCCAGCTAATCATCAGACCAAGGACTAATATCTAGAATATATAAAGAACTAAAAAAACCCATATCCCCCAAATTTAAAGACCCAATCCAAAAATGGGCATCTGAAATGAACAGACACTTCTCAGATGAAGAAGTACAAATGGCAGATAAATATATGAAAAAATGTTCACCATCACTGGCCATTTGTGAGATACAAATTAAAGCAACACTGATTCCACCTCTCTCCAGAAAGAATTGCTATTTTCAAGAAATCAACCAATAACAAATGCTAGTGGGGCTAAGGGGAAGAAAGAACCATTCTCCACTGTTGGTGGGAATGTATAATCACTGTGGAAATTAGTGTAGCTATTCCTCAAAAAGCTAAAACTAGAGGTTCCATTTGAGCCAGCTCTTCTTCTTCTTTATATCTTCCTGAAAGAATTAAAAGCATTATACACACCCATGTATATAATGGCACAGTTTGTAATAGCTAAATCTTGGAAACAGCCTAAATATCCATCAACCGTTGAATGGATAAAAAAGATGTAGGATTGTTTTATATAATGCCATACTATTCAGTTATAAAGAATAAATCTGAGACATTTCTGCTAAGTGAATGCTCATTAGATCACACTCAAGTGAAATAAGACACACATATTTAAATACCGCATTGTTTCTCTGGTATAAGAAACTGAAAGTATAAATAAGGACCAAAATGTATAATAGATATTGGGAAAATTAGAAGAAAATGTTCAAATGGGAAGGGGAACAAGCGGGGAGGGGGAAAGGAAGGAAGGGAAAATAAAATAGAAGGAAAAATGGAGACAAAGCTTTTGTAAACAAGGAGCAGAAGAGGGATTGAAGGGAGGAGAGGGGAATGGGAAAAAAGAAGAATCAGGATATATCATGTACAGGCACAAATTCTCTATGATAAGTGTGATAAATATGTATATCTAAAATATACTAATAAAATTAATTAATTAAATGGAAAGGAATTAAAAGGAAGGAAAGACAGAACTTGTCTTTGGTTTATAGATCACTAGAACAGGTAATTGTGAGGAAGTCAACTAAAAAATGAATGTGTGTTCTGCTTACCTGGAGATCCTGGTTTTCTGGAGTTTGAAGCTGGGAGTAGTGACTTGAGGAGACTCTAACTTGTCCCTCTGAGAAGAATAATGCTCTATACATGGAAGGAATGATGAAATGCAAATATGGAGGACTATGCAAAGAATGGCTAGGTAATCTTAATTTTATTTTTGTCTTCCTGAGCTCACAGACTACATACTCTAGCCTCCCTTCCAGATAACTACAGACTTAGTAACCAGTTTTTCTAATGGAATATGGGCAAAAATAAATTAAGCCACTTTCAGGGTCTGCTCCTAAAATCCCTGGTAAGTCACTTGCTCTGCCCCTTTTCTAATTGTGCAACTGAAAGCAAAGTTCTTAAGACGGCACAGCCACAAAACAAAAAGAACCAAGATATCTATGTCATTATTTGCACTCACCATCCTAAGTTTTCCAGTGAGTCAGCTGACCAGCAGTGGAGTATGATGTGAGCGAGATGCCAATTGTTAAGCAGTCAAACCAATGAGGTCTTAGGCATTATTTATTGTAGTAGGAAATATTAATTATTCTAAGTCATGCACTTTAAATGACTCATGCAGAAAAGCCTTAGCACCCCAGTAAAGGGCTGGGAAATTTTCCTTCATCATTAGATCCCACTGTAGATTCCTGGTATTCCATTTTCATTTCTAAGTATTTTTTTTATTTGTTTGTCTTTTGTGGTTTTTTGGTACTGGGGATTGAACTCAGGACCTTGCACTTGCCAGGCAGGTGTGGCACCACTGAGCTACATCCGTGGCTCTTTAAGCATATATTAATGAATGTATTAGATTACCTTAATTTATAATTTCCTGATGCAGTTATCTTTTGGGTGGGAGGACGGTGAATTTGCCTGGGAGGTCATGGAATTGTTGAAGTCAGCCCATGGCCTCTCTTGTGAGAAACATTTCTTTTTCATATGCTTTTTTTCTTCATCAAAATTTTTAGTGCTTTATGCAGCATCCATATCTTTCCCGGCAAGTTTTCGGTTTCTACTTCCAGAAACAGGAAGGAAAATGACACTTACTAAAAGTTATCAATGATCAATCATGATAATCAATGTAATAATACATTTGAAGAGGCATTTGAAACTTGACAACTGTGTGTAACAAATATGATTGTAT